>NW_026067902.1:1987352-2053862 GCF_014885135.2 Alexandromys fortis | reverse complement strand
ATATGCTGCATAACAGTATTTCTCAAAATTACATATTGATTAAAATATACAGAGTTATTTCAACAACTTATTTTTTACTATGGGAAATAAGCATAAGGATCACATATCCAATTATTGCTGTTTCCTAAGTCACAGGCATGTTCCATGAAATGTGACTATTAATATTGCACAAATGAGGAAATTGAGTGTAGGGTAGATGTTAGTGTGATGTGTAAATCTTCCCTGTTGCTTTATCAAACTTGAAATCTTCACTGTGAAGAACCACTATGATGGTTAATCTTCATTGTCAGCTTGACTGGATTCAGAAATCACCTAGGAGACCTAGGAGACATGTCTCTGAATGTATATGTGAGGGTGTATCCAATGCTTAACTGAGGATACAAAGCATGCCCTGAAAATAAAGGGTATCATCCCATGTGCTAAGGTCTTAGATCAATAAAAAACAAAATGGGAAGGCAGATTAAATGCTAAAATTCATCCTTTACTCTTTCCTGACTGTAACTATACTGTGACCAGCTGCTCTTGCCACTGTGGCTACAGTGTCTTTCCTATCCATATCTTTCTACCATAATGGACTGTATCTTCAAACTATCAATCAACAGACCACAACCATACACACACACACACACACACACACACACATATGTAGAGAAAGTATTTTGTTACAACAATGAGAAAATTTGGGGGGAATATTAGTTGAAGATGTGTTACATTTGTTTGTGCTATGGAACATTTGTTTAATGCTGTATTTATTGTATTTTTTATGTTGCATTTGTTTAACTCTCTGAAGCTGTGTTAATTGGCCTGTCTAAAACACCTGATTGGTCTAATAAAGAGATGGGAGCAAGAAAAGGAAAAGAAGAGGACATCAGTAGCCACCTACCCAGCAAGTCACAAAGTAGGAAGTAAGAAAGGTATACAGAAATAAAGAAAAAGGAAAGCTTGGAGTCACAAGATAGATGGAATAATTTAGAAGAGCTGGCTAGAAATAGCCAAACTAAGTCTGGGCATTCATAAGAAAGAATGACTCCCTGTGATTAATTTAGGAGCTGGGTGACAGGCCTCCAAAGAGCCAAAGGAGGAAAAAGAGAAACTACAGACAAACAAACAATAAAGCTCTGAAGCAGAAGTTCCTCTGTAGGCCCGTATTTCTACATGGTGTGGCAGCCAGGCTCTAAAGCCATAGTCAGTATCTGAGGATGGTCACGTAGCCTACCAGAAAGGCCTTCGCAACGTAATAAAAGGTCAGGATGTTGTTGCTCCTTTCTTTGTAATTTGGAGAATGCCTGATCGAGATACTGATTCAAGCCTACGTGACAGCTAGCATGCAGAGCAGATAGGTAGATATGGATGTGACAAAAAGCCATTCACCTGGTTACCTAGGAAACAGAATGCGAATGTATTTTCCATGAGTTAAGTTTTGGTATAAAGACTGGAGAATAAATGAGAGGAATTCTTAAGGATGTGAGCTCCGGACTTCATGAGGGACCACTGAGAATCTCCCTCCTGATAAAGCCATGAATTGTGTCTTTATTCCCATGCCTGCACGCTTGTCCAGAGAGAGATAGTTTATGTTGGGGTCTGGTCTAGAGCAATAATTGAGGGTCTTGGCTAGCACCAGATCCTCCTCCTCCTCTTCTTCTTCTTCTTCTTCTTCTTCTTCTTCTTCTTCTTCTTCTTCTTCTTCTTCTTCTTCTTCTTCTTCTTCTTCTTTTTCTGATTGCTCTTTCTTTTCCACTTTTTCTTTACATCCTAGGTTTCAGTAAGCAACAAAACATTTCTAAGGTTGGTCACTAGCCCATTAAAAAAGAGGACTTTTATAGTGTTCATATGGCCATTAAAGGAGTTGTGAGTAAGAAGAAAATTATTTTCACAAGTTTATGTTAATGCTCATGTTCCTTGTTACATACTTAAAGAGTGCAAGTGAGAGGGCAACTGGTTAGCTCTACACCTCTCCATTTATTGTCAAAGATCGATCCCTGTAGTCAGAGGCAGCTTGCTAGTTCCTGGCTGCTCAGACCCAAATTCATCACATAGAAACTATATTATTTGCAATACTGTTTGGCCAATAGCTTAAGCATATTTCTGGATAACTCTTATATTAAGATATAACATTGCTATTAATCTGTGTATGACCACATGGCTGTGGAGGAGGCTACATGGCTTTTCATTGACTTTGCCTTCTTTCTCCTAATTTTCAGTTTAGTTTTCCCACCTAGCTCTATTCTGCTAAGCTACTGGCTGAGACAGCTTTATTAATTAACCAACAAAAGCAACACTTGTACAGAAGGACTTTCCACATCATTTCCCCTTTTCTGTTTAAATAAAAAGGAAGGTTTTAACTTTAACATAGTAAAATTACATAAACCAGTTATCAAGCAAGAATTTTAGTTACAATATTTATAATCTATTTTATCTTTTATCATAACTAAGTAAAACTATAATTATATATTCTTCAACTCCATCAAAGACTCCAGAAAGATATAATATTACCTAAATAAACAAAAAGTACATTGTAAGCAACTTCCAAAACTCTAAAATGACAGAAACATCTCGCTGCCTGGACAGTTACCCAAAGTTCTTTGGTAACATTGGGGCACCCATCTTCTGCCTACAGAACCACAGTATCCGGCAGTCTTTTCCATGAAGCAGGAAATTTCAAGGACAGTTCCACTGATATTGGCAGTTTGCTAGTCAAATTGTCTTGCAGAATGTCTAGTAGACCTTTCATTAAGCAGGAACCCTGGAGAACTTACTTACCCTCTTTAGGCAGCTACAGCAGTCATTTTTCTGTGGGTCCTGTAAGTCTAGTCAAGCAGTTCAGGCAAGAGTAGTTGCTTGTCCAAATGGCAATCAAACTCCAGAAGGAGTCTCTTCGATGCCCATTATTCTTTTGAAGTAATTGGTGCTGCAAGGAGCAGACGTGTCTCATTGTCATGAAAAGTTTTAAGTTGTTAAAACATTTAAAAGCCATATTCTGTTAATCTTTGAAAGATTATCTAACTAAAATCTATCTCTATATATCTAGAAACCTAACTAGCATGACTACAAGCTTCACTATGATAAATGATTATCTACTAACCTATATTTCTTAATTTTTCATTATATTTTAAAATGAGCTGCACCGATGCAATACCTGTGTGTGTGTAAAACAAAATTGATCTTAAATTTGTATCAATAAACTAAAGTCCATACCAATGAAAATCTCTAAAGCATAAATCTCAAAGCATATCCTCCTTTAAATGTAAAGAAACATTTATAAACATATTTGGAAATTTGGCTGTAGCTCTCTCCAAACTGTTTTCTGCTTTTTGTTGGTCAAAGTAATTTTTGGGATGTTAACAGTAACCTTTTGGGGGTCTTGGTAAATCAAACAACATTAGTCTGGAAGTAATCCACAGGTTCTCATCCTCAGTGGAAACAAAAGAACATCTTTTCCAAAATAAAATATCCTTAGACCTAAATTTTGAAATCATGATACCTTTAAAATATATATTTAGCAGCCCATACAATGAAATCTCTCTCTGTACTTAGCTCATTACAGTCAAAAATTCAAAGAAAACACAATAATATACATAATCTAGACTCTTGATGTACTTTTTTATCTTTATGTGGCTTATTTTTTCATACTCCTTTAATCTATGACTGTACTCTGTCTCTTTAAAGACTTTGTTTTATTTTTTAAAACAAGTTACTTCTTTTTATTCTATATTCTTTGTCTTCTCTCTCTCAAGCCTATGTACATTTGTGTATTTATCCAACACTGTGACCCATTTAGAGGTCTTTTTCATCTGGATTTGTCTTTATTGTATGCATATCTGTAATTAATTTTTGACCAGAAGCAACTTTTTTTAATGTGGGCATGGCTAGGACCAACTCCGCAGCACTGCCTGTTGACTCCACCCAGTCCAACTTGGCAGAGGCTCCATTCTCTCCACCCTAGATCCAGGGTCAGGTTACAGCAGGTCTGTGTTGCCATTAAACAAGTTGTAGCACTCCGCTCACAACCCCATTTAAATGTTCCATAAATGGACCTCCCAAAAGAGTCAGAGCTGTTTGTGCGGGCAAACCAAGAAGTCACTGTTTTTTAAGAAACCCACACAGTTTTTAACGCAGAACACTTGCAAATAGAGCCTTTCTGAAAAAATGCTTTCACCAAGAAGCTATGCTTGGTATTTTTGTGCGTCTATAAGTCTTTTTTTTTAAAGCTTTCTTAGACTTTATATGGAAATTCTTGCCCCAAGCTGGTGCACCTAACTGTAGTCAGAGACAGCTTGTTTGTTCCTGGCTGCTCAGACCTGAAATAATCACCCAGAAACTATATTATTTGCAATACTGTTTGGCTAATAACTTAAGCATATTTCTGGCTAACTCTATGTCTTAAATTAACACATTTCTATCAATCTGTGTATCACTATGAGGCTGTGGCTTACCAGAAATGTTATGGCATGTCTGTTTCTGGCAGAAGCTATATGGCTTCACATTGACTCTGCCTTTTTTCTTTCAGCATTCAGTTTAGTTTTCCCACCTAGCTCTATTCTGCTAAGCCACTGGCCAAAACAGCTTTATTCATTAATCAATAAACACAACACATATACAGAAGGACTTCCTACACCACACCCCAATCAACCTATTTCCCCACAGGAGTTTTCTCCTTTATCACAAAGCTGGGAGTGAAATTTAGAGATTATGAGCATTGAAAATGTTTGTATCTCATCTCTGTTAGGGCTTTCTAATTGTTTATTATTCATTATCTTCAGTTTTTCATACAATACCCATTTCTACAGAATCATGAGGCATTCACTATTCACCCAATGCTAACTACAGATCAGAGACTATCTTCTTTCTTGCCATTTCCTCTTCATCAGCAGCACCAAATGGTCAAAGACAATGTGTGAGACTACTCAGTAAATGAAGTAACAAAATAATGCTTTCTATAAAAAGTAGGTCATCAAATCAGTGGTCAGAATTAGGAGTCTTAAATGGTGTCTTCATTCCTTTTCCAAGTGTTAAGCTTAAAGTAACAGCATTTGCATTACCTGAGAGCTTAAGAAACATGCACAACCACAGGGCCCAGCCCCAACCTGCTGTATCTATGCTGGGGGCAGGGTGCTCAGAATCTGGTCTGCACAGGATTTCAAGGTACCTGACACATATTGAAGTTTTAGAAATAGTTTGTGAAAGGAGTGGCTGTCAAACTTTAGTGAGCACTAGAATCATCTGCAGGCTTCCAACAGATGGCTAGACTCCATCGGAGTGGAAAGTTAGAGTCTCAGATTCGCTGGTGAGGGACAAGATCAGAGAAATTGTATGTATCTCAGTCTTCCACTTCTGCTGCTGTTGCTGCTCTGGGGGCCAGAATTGAAGGATCACTGTTCTATGGCACACCCACCCACAGGCAAACTTATGAGGTTGTGTTTTCTTTGCTGTTGTTTGCTTGTTGTTTTTGTTTGGCTTTATCTTCTAATTTCTTTGCCTCAAAAAACTTGAATGGAGATTTTATTTCCCTAAAGAAAAAGATAAACAAATACAAGATTTATTACATTACCCTTAGGCCTGGTTTTTACATTTGCCCTCACTGTGAAAGAGACAACACATCTGCTCTCTACATAATGGGAGGCTGCTACATTTGTTCATGGACTCCTTAAAGTGGGTTTAGGATTGTACTCCTAAGGCTTGTTATTTTTCTACATTTGTTCTTTTTGCCTCAAAACCCATTCCATTTTTCTCTGTTTTCTTCATAGTACCAACAGGCACAACATCCCTAAGCCATACCTTCCCCAAGGCACATTTTTGTTGTTCTGTTCAGGCAGGAGATTCTTCAAAGACTAGCTCTTGTCACATCAATTACACATCTCCCCACCCCCGATTTTTAACAGCCCTAGAGTCTTAGAGTTTTAAAGTCATTCTCCTAATGAACTAACACTCTGCCTTGTTCAGAATGGAAATTTGTTTTTCATCCTAGCTACACTAATGTTTTCACTTGAATACTTCCTTGCTTAAACGTAGCCTATACTTTAAGGACCAAAAGAACTTGTTTAGGGAGCTCTATTCATTTAAACAATGACATTTGGTGGTGACCTGCTTTTTTCTGATAAGTGACCAGATAAGAACTGGGGGTGGGAGTGTTACTTGCTCTCTCTCTCTCTCTCTCTCTCTCTCTCTCTCTCTCTCTCGCTTCTGAAGCGCCATTGGGTGGCCAGGTCAGGAGGGCAAAGAGCTCCGGCAGGTGAGGTCAGGACACGTTGGGTGTCAGATATTGAAAGAAACCCATGGATGCTTGGGAAGAAAATTTATTTGTTAAGGGATGAAATAGGGAACACACACACACACACACACACACACACTCACGGAGACATTGGGAAGTGATGCCCTTGTCTCATCGTCCACCAAGGAAGGAATGGAAAAAGCTCCACACACATTATTACTAGAAATATTTGGTGAAGGTTAAGGTTTAGATCTTAAATTCCTTCCAGAATTCATTTGTTAAAGGTTTGTTCCTGAACATAGATGGAACATTTCAGTGGTAACTGCATTATGAAGGCTCTGACATTATCATTATTAGTGGAGTAGTCAACTTACCGATTCATAGCTTAATGGACTTTTGGAAGTTGGTGGAAACTTCAGGAGACCAGGTCTAAGCATAGGCATCAGTCTAGTGAAAGCATTGATGCCCTTGGAAGTTACATTTTCTTCCTGAAGCCTTCCCTTCTGGCTCTCTTTCTGTTTCTTGGGCCACAAGAGGTGAACAGCTTTGGTCTCCCACACAGTCCCACCATTATGCTCTGCCTTCTCACAGGTCTAGAAACAACAAAACCCAGTGACCTTAGACCAAGAACAGGAGTCAAAATGAATCTTTCTTCCTTTAAGTTTGTTTGCCTTGGATTTTGTAACCATAATGGAAGAGTAACTAACAAAAAGGAAATAAAATAGAGCCAATTCTTATAGTCAGAGGCTGCTCATTCTTTTCTGGCAGCCCAGACTCAAAATAACCACACAGAAACTATTTTAATTAAATCACTGCTTGGTCTATTAGCCCATGCATATTTCTAGTCAGCTCTTACATCTTAAATCAACCCATTTCTATTGTTTTATATTTTACTATGAGGTTCGTGGCCTACAGGCAAGTTTCCAACTCACGGCATGCTTCTTTATCTTCTGGAGGCTACATGGCTTCTCACTGACTCCACCTACTCTCTCTACATATCTCTTTCAGCCTGCCTTTACTCTGTTAAGCCATTGGCCAAAAGCAGCTTCTATATTAACCAATGGCAATAAAAACATATTCACATCATACATCACCTCCCACATCAAGTTCTCATCTCTCAAGAAGTAGGGGACGTAAGACCTTGGGATTTATATCACCTTTAAAAGAAAACGGGATCAAGGGAAGCCATGACTCAGGGGGTGTGCTTCATGTAAGAGTAACAGCTCAGATACCTGCCATTCGGAACAACAGCACCCAGCAGACAACAATTCCAATCTCAGTTTGAATTAACAGTTACAGGCGCTATTAATTTTAAGCTTAAAATCTTGACCTCAACTCCGTTTTTTATCCCTTTCATATCGTGACATGCAAAACACCAAGGGGGCTGAGGGGGAAGCACAGAGGCTGTAATTAAGTCTGCTACTGGCTTCCATTATCTTCTCGCTTTTCCGGGGCTCTAATTTAAACATCTTATTTATAGTGTAATGTTCTTAAGAATTTTTCTGGGTGTATTTAAACGGGGATAGTTAATTGGGACTGTTCTAGCAGAAGTCAGTTTCAATCTCATCTTCCTAGGTGGTGGCTTTTCTCTGCTCCTGAAAAAATAATGTAATTTCCTCTTCCTCATTCTAATTTTCATGTTCACTGTTACAGCTCCGAATGTCGTGACCTAAGGCAATCTGAGCTTAATAACTTTTTACTTTAATATCATTGCTATTATTTTTAATCTTCACATAAACTTGGTATTTTGTATGCCCCCCCATTCTTGTAATAACAGATAAGGAACGTTTAACACAGAGAGCAACTTAAGAATGGTATGAATTAAAAACTAAACAGGAAAGGTAAAAATTTAGTGCTTTTAAAATGTATAGATATTTCATTAAATGAGCTTCAAAAATTAGTAGTAAGTATTTCTTTCATGAAAAGTTTCCTTGTTCATTTACTCTTGTTCTGGGTATTCAAAGACTTAGGAGATGGGCAAAGTGTCCTATTTATGGACCATGGGAATAATCTGATGCATGTATGCAGGGCCACATGTGAAGCTAGGTTGATTTATATGCCAGTTTCTATTGTTCCCTCCAAACCACCTGTCCTAGAGTAAGTCCTCCAGAAGCACTGCATGAGATGGAGCTGCTGTTAGAGACATGCTTGTACAGAAGCTGATAGAAGGGGAGCAGAACAAGAAAGAAGGAAAACAGGTTGGGCATGACTGCAGGTGTGGTCATGACCCCTGATGGATCCATGGAGAACTCTGAGTACAAATGACATGCAGAATCTTTTCCTCTGGAGACAATGGAACTGAGCGTTCATGCCCAGAAGCATGACATGTCTCAGTGACTCTGAGGAAAGCTTCTCCAGTAGGGCAAGGAAAGCTTTGCGATGGCTTTAGATGCCAGGATGAATTTTCCATGGCCATCTCCTACAACTCCTTATTGTTTCTGAAGGATGAGCTTTGAGGAAGAAACTCTGCAATCATTACTACTCATCATCAACATGACTGGACTTAGAATCATAGAAACATCCCTCTGGGTGTGTCTGTGAGGGCATTTCTAGAAAGAGTTAAATGAAGATCAACCGTAGATGCAAATGGAGCTATCCAAGGGCCAGGGTCAGAGACAGAATACAAAGAAGAGAACTAGTTCAGCACAAGTGTGCCTCGCTCCTTTTCACTGCTGAACAAGCAGTGTGGTCAGTAACTTCAAACTCCTGCTGCCATGTGCTGTCATTGTGACCGCAAGCCCAGTTTTACCATTCTTGTATTGCACATCATTTTCTCCTCTTTCCTACCATCTTTTTAATTTCTTTGTAGACTTCTGAAGATATTTCTTTATTTATCTTTTATGATGATGTTTATTTTGCTCTTACTCTGCCTCTCTCCTTCACTTGCTAACACAGAAGCAGACCATAGTCCATCTTGCCCAGTACCCAGTTTGATTTATTCCTCATAGCAGTACACAGTGACTAATACATGGGGGTAGGAAGACTATGCTGGCCACAGTCTCTCTCAGAGTTATCTTCCAAATAAACTGAAGTTAAAGAGAGAAGATCTTTGGATTCCTAAAAACTTAATCTTAACTTCTAAATTGGCTTATAAAGGACGGATGCAGAGAAATGTCAGTTGTAAAACCTCCACAATCCTCTTGTTTTGTAATGTGTGAAAAGGTAATTCTTTAAGAGTCAGATGAGACCTGACATTTCCAGCTTCATCCTTCTGGTTCATACCTGGTAGACTCTGCTTAAAATTACTTTTTCTACCAAGATTTATTACTAGTTTATAGCCCTAAAATGTGCTAACCTTTATAGATGATAATGTATATGTTATACAGTATTAAAGATATAGATACAAACATGTCTATGTATAGATACAAAAATATATTGTTGAGAATATTTAAAGATCTCTTTGCTATTTTTTATGACTTGTAAATTTTCCATAGAATATATATTTCATCTTGATACTAACAAAGTTAAAATTAGAAGAATTATGCTTAAAAAAGACAAATAATATAAACACAAGAAGAGAAGAAAAAAGTAAAAAATATTGACCTAGTAGCTGTACCTGCTGAACACCGGGACAGTGCCCAGTGGACTCCTCAGATGATAGGGGAATCAGACTCCAGTATCCACGTTACCTACTCTTTACTCCATAAAGAGAAAAGAAACATGACTGAATAACTCTGAGCATCGGGAAATTGTCCTGCATATTTATATTTTCTACATATATGATTATGAATGAGTAATTTCTCTCTTTCCTTTTCAAACACATTTTCCTTGTCTGTAATACAGAAATACCACAAATCATAACTGGTCACTTCAGTGGATCTTGTAACAATTCCAGTTATTAGTATGACTTATAGATAATGTGGCTCTTTAAAGATACAGTAGTGATGGCAACCACTTTTTAATCTCTGTGAGTATGGAGAAGGGAAGTAGTCTCAGCAGTACTATTTCTGGATCATATTTTTAACTCCTAGTCTCTACTCCTCTTCCCCTTTCAAAGTGTTACCCCAATTCTTCCTCTCACACTCCATATCTTCACACTCTGTTTCCTCCAAGAAGCAAAACTGCTGCTGCTCCTATTGATAGAGGGGTCCACACCTCACTGTCAGTGGCCAACCCCACCTTCCTCATCCTTGGGTTCAGCTGCCATCACCTGCACTGATTAATTCAGGCCCTTTGCATTGAAATTCTTGTCCTCTCTGAGAATTTCATTCACACTAGATGCTCAATTAGAAACAGCTGAATTTATATTGGGTTTTATAATTTTCAAAATTGTTGTGCAATATTCTTTTACACTGTGTGAATATATGTCACTGTGATTGGTTAATAACAAGCTAAATGGCCAATAGCTAGGCAGGGTTTTTGGAGCAGGGAGAATGCTTTTAGGAAGAAGGGCAGAGATGCCAGGAGTCACCAAACAGATAGGAATGATTTGAATACAAAAAATAGAATAGAGGCAAAACCCATGTGGTAGAAGGTAAATCAATAAAAATATGGATTAATTTAAGCTGTAAAAGCTAATTAGTAACAAGCCTAAGCTGTAAGTTCAGCTTTCGTAACTAATAAGAAGTCTCTGTATGATTATCTGGAAGTTGATAGGCAGGACAGAAAACGTTCAAGTACACAAAACAGTTTTATTACTTTATAATTGATCCTCTCAACTCTGTTAGTTTTAACCTTAAAAACTTCAACTGATGCAAATATTTATAAAAATAACTAAATTTGGTCTAGCAATCTTTGAATCTCTTATTCTTTCCATGTAAACTGTACTTTATCTCATTATGGTGTGAGTATTGGCAGGATAACTTATTAGCTGTCAACCATAACAAACTCATCTATTTTCTGATTTTCATTGATAAATGCACTGTTTTTAGGTGGATTTTAAGTGCACGTTTAGCTATTTCACTAGACATTATTTTACCTGCTCAAGCATACTTTACAGTTGATATATAATATGATTGATATCATATAGACATTAAAATTAGTTTATAATAAGCATGTTATATTTTAATGCATATAGTTATAGCTTTACAGGTTATTACAACTTCTAATCACCATCATCATTACTATGTATAAGTTGTCTCCTCAAAAGAAATCAAAGATGTTTCCTAGAGTACAGCTGAAGTAATAAGAAGAGCTCTAAAATAGCATTTCATAGTTTTTATCCTCTACCAACCCCCACATGGTTTGGTTTGTTTTTATTATGAGGTGAAACATTTGACTTTCTTCCTTTCTCTGACAGTGTCTCCTCAGTGCAGACTCTGTCGTTAGCATGGGACCTGCATTAGGGAGCCTGAAGGAAGTCGGAAGGATTAAGACATGGTAGGATTAGACATGAAGAGCCTGACTGGAAAGAAATTCCATCATCACCACCCCGGAAGATGAGATTCTTTCTTCACATCAAAGAACCAGGAGAGTGAGAGAGGACAAGTCTGCAGAATGGATCCCCTTTCATTTCGGCTTCAGTCAACTGCGGTTGAGTGTTCAGTACATTCTATGCTCTCAGACCCCGAAAGACTTCACCACACTCGGAGCTTCTCAAGCAGATCTGACAAGAAAAGACAGGAGCCTCTGCAGACACAGCTTGTACAGAATGGGATTTTTAATCCAAAAGTTGCTTATTTTTCTTAAAAAAAAATTAAAACTTTCTCCCGATAAGTTTTTAAGTGTGAAAAATGTTGACATTTTTCTTTACACATCACAGGTTTGCTGTGTTTATTTTTATTTTCAGCTAACATAATCCTCTTATGTTGAATCATGTAGGCAATGCTCAGATTCTGTCAAAACCCCTGGGCTATTACCATGGTTTCAAAACTTCTAGCACTCAAGTGGGCTTACCAGGGGGCACAGTTTCCCTGTTGTGTGAATTGCCACAAAAATTAAAACGTAGCTGATGCTAGAATTCTGTTGACAAGCTGATGAGGCCCGTGTCCTCAGAGTTCCTCTCAAGTCTCACTCAACCTGTTGGAGAAGTCTCTATACCTGCTCTAAACTGCTGCCTGAGGAGAAAATTAGGACCTCACAAGCACCTGAAAAAGCTGCGAACAAAAGGCAACAAGCATGGGCAAATAAGAAACCTGCAAGCACCATAATATTTTGAGCTGCTATAAAAAGCACCAATGAGTTCAGATGCTGCATCTGATACGGGAGAAAATGAAAACAACAAGGACATTTCCACACATGATAGAGGGGAATGTCTGAAATTAGGGCTCTCCATCAATCTAACACTAAAATCTCTATTGTGAAACAAAACATTCTTGCCAAATAATTGAGCTCCTTGAAGACCCCAACGGTTCTGGAAGGGAAGGTAAGAAAAGAGTAGTGCCAGCCCAAACCCAGCCTGGGTTACGGAACCTTGTCAAGGCATTCCTTGGTAGGCAGGGAAAAACAAAGAAATATTTGACTGCCTTATCCCTCAATGTTCTAAAGAAAGCAAAAACCAGAGAGCAAAGCTCATGTTCTGATTTCTTCAGATTTCTTTCTTCCTCATCAGTAAGCCAGCCTTGCAACCTGGCTGTGGTGTGCTGCATGAGAATGACCTGGGAGCCTGTCGGAAGTACAGACTTCACCACCTCCCCATCCAGAAACTCTGGCCCTCTGTGCAGCAATCTGTATTCCACAGGCTTGCCATATGTTCCCATTGAACACAGAGCTTTAAAAGTCACTGCTCTTGTATACATAATCGGTCTATTAGTCTGACTTAATTTATTCTCAACAGCACAAAACATGCCCCTATTCCTACATTTTATGAAAATCTCCCCTTGTCCTTATAACCTTCAGATATCATTCCCTTCCTCTTCTTTAACAGAACTAGGGTTTAGTTTAAAACTGTCTTCACAGAAATCAGTGGAAAAGAAAACCTGAGATCTCGTTCTTCATGAACACACAAACCTAACAATTAAAGCCCTTATGAGAACTCTAAAAAACACCTTAAAACCTTCAGCACCCTATGCATGTCCAAAGTTAAAAGCAGACCCACTGAAATGAGTCAGGGGAAATTATCATGTATCGTTCATGACAGTTCGTCTACCAAACTAACCCAGCATGGAGTGGGGAGTACAAGTCAGCTTTTGGCTTCTCTACCAGGGAGAGCAGAATGGAACAAAGTCCAACATTCTGGTTTTTGGAGGGCTACCCAAGAGACTGGCTTTGTCCTATACCATTAAGAACTCTGCATAGCAAAGGGATGCCTGCAGATACCTAGGGACTGGTGAAAAGAGTTCTGGACTCGTTGCACCCAGAAGGCATTCAATACTGTAGTCAGAGAAAATACTGCATCACTGGCTTCTTTTGCCAGAGGAAATGAATTTAAGGAACATGTGGTTGATATTCAGATTTGGGATGCTGGTGTAAAAGGAACACTGTGTACCTAGATGCGGAAGAGAACCGTGGTGCTCAGCTACTTGTTGCGGGCCTGGAAATTCCGCCACCACAAGTACAGAAAGAAGGCAAGTGCCTGGAAAGAGACCACCAGCACACCACTTGAGAAATTATGCCCCAGACCACAGGAAACACACTTTATCAAATGTTAGAAAGGTCCAAATGATTACATTTGAGAACTAAAACAGAAAAACAAAGGAATTGAGTAAACCACAAGAAATTAAGATTGAAAAGAATGACTTAAACAGTGTGAATCTGAGGTTTATTGTAATAAAACATTTGAAATTAAAATAGAGAAAGAATCATGGAGCAGAGATGGAAAAGTCACCATCTCTGTCTCTGTCTCTTGTCTCCTTGCATCGCCTGATGAAGGTTAATGTTCAGGAGGATGCCTATATGTTTTTCTTTGGGTTCTCCTTCTTATTTAGCTTCTCTAAGAACCCGAATTACAGGCTCAATGTCCTTTATTTATGGCTAGAAACCAAATATGAGTGAGTACATCTCCTGGCTCAGAATGTGGTTACTTGGTTCTTTTGACATTAAGATGGTCCATACAGGTAGATCCACTCCATCCTGACTGATGGTCTGGATATGCAAGCATATTTCTGCTCCTACTTTTGTAACAGGAGGTTTGACTTAGGGAATGGCTGCCTTCAGGATGTTTGATCTAGGGTGGTTTGACTGTCTAAACAACAGAACATAAATGGATTAATGACTTAATGGCTCAAAGTGACGAAGCAATTACCTGTTCAGTTGTCCTTTGTATCGTGTTAAAGATACCTTGAATTGCCTTCTTCCCCCTTTTGTATTGTGGTATAAAAGTGTACGGAAAATTAAACACAGGTGGTTTTCAGTATTCACTGGAACTCCCTCCCAATACTTAAAAAAAAAAAAAAAAGAAAGAAAAGTCACCATCGCATACAGTGGCCAGGAAAATAACTGAGTCATGAAGTAGAACCAGCACAGGTAGGATCACAACACACTTAAAACCCTGATGACATTAACGTATGCCAATCAATAATAATATACAAGGCAAAAATATCCTCTAAAAACAAAGGAGAAGGATTATATAGATGGTTCAGTTGGTAAAACTGTGCCTCAGCTGGAGACATGTCCCAGGAGTTGAGAGCTCTTGATTGTGCAGAGCACCTTGGTTTGATTCTTCAACTACATGCTGGTTCAAAACCATAACTCCAATTTCAGTAGATATGATGCCCCCTTCTAACCACTGTGTGCAGCAAATGATGCACATGTGCAAATGCAGGCAAAACTAACATATGCAAGATAAAATGAATGACTTCAATTTTACAAACTGAAAATCAATCAGTAAATAAAAGTATCCTCTTCATCTTCCCAATATCATATCTGCCTTTTGTTTTCTGTCATTAATAACTCTTTGAGCCTAGTTAACCATGCCCATATGCACATGGATGTTGAGGTTTCCAGTGGGGCATGAGTAAGCTACCAATGATCAGCTCCTCACAGGAAAGTGACTCTCTCAACTCTGCAGTCATCAGATGCTAATTGGAGGTGTACCAGTCACTAGGCCTTGGGTCCCTTTCCCATCTATGCTGTAATTTTTACTGGCTTGATCTTGTGTAGGCTTTGAGTGGGTAAACATAGCTGCTGTGAGGTTATTTGTGTAATAATTATGCCTGGAAGAATTCATTTGATGTATAATCTTGTATTTCTGCATCCTTAACTTTCTCTCCAAAAGGCCCCTTTTAGTTGCCTAGCCTCCATTTGTGCTCCAAGTAAGGCTTAAAAGATTTGAAGCTATGATCTGCTTACATGAGGGAACATGTGTCATTCATCTTTCTGGGCAAGACTAACTTCACTCAATATAATTTTCCTGGTTTATCCATTTACTTCAAACTTTCATTATAGTTGAATAATATTTACTTGTATGTAAATGTACTACATTTTTATCTATTCACCCATAGATGGAGATGTTATATAATCTCCAGTTTAACCACAACCAAAATACACATGGAAGATACACAAGGGGAAATGAGAAAGAAATCAAAAATGTCAGTATAAAAATAAAAAATATCAAAAATGTAATTGGAGAAGAAAAAATTAAAATATAAGACACAAGAAAATAATGAACAAAGATTACAATAAATATTTCCTGTTCATAGTTGTTTTAAGTGTAAATGAACTAAATTCTGAATTAAAAATAAGCTTGCAGTGAATTCAAGAATTACGACATGAGATCAAAACTATATATTATCTATGAGGTTCATTTTAGATATTATGATAAAACAGACTCAAACATCAAAGTTGGACAATTTTTCCATGCAAGTGGTAATTAAAAGGGACAAAGAATGGCCATATTTACATCAGACAAGATAAATTATAGTTTAAAAACTGAGAGAAAAAAAAAGCTGGGCATTATATAATAACAAATGTGTCACCTCAGCAGGGAAACACCACCATTATGTTGTTATATGCACCTCAGCAAGAAATCAAGAGAGACAATATTGCTCTACCCAAAGGCTTGAACAATGGATAAAATAGCTCTTTCAATAATTTATAAAATAGCTCAACAAACAAAATAATAAGGAACTAAAGGACCAACTATTGTGATCAGTTTAAATTTGAAACTCATATCCAGAACATTCCACCCAACAACAGAATACAAAATTACGAGCATAAGACAACCTAAATGCTTGAAAGAAGTCTTAACAAATTTAAGGAGGCTGAAATCTACATCAAATATGTTTCCTGGCTGGGTATGATGGCACATACCTTTAATTCCAGCACTCAGGAGGCAGATGCAAGTGGATCTCTTTGAGTTCAAAGCCAGCCTAGTATACAAAACAAGTTTCAAGATGTCCATGACTGCTACACAGAGAAATCCTGTCTTGAAAAACAAACAAACAAAACAAAAACAAATCAAATATGTTACCTAACAAAAACAAAATAGAAGTAAAAAATTGCAATCCACAAACATTTGGAAGTTAAATAGCTCATTCTTGAGTCAAAAGATACCTCAGGAGAAATTAGAAACAAATTGAGATAAATAAAAATATAACACATCAAACTTTTGTTATGCAATAAAAACAATGCTTAGATATTATATCAAGAAATACCTATATTCTAGACCGAGGAAGATCTTAAGACAATAAGAAACTAGAAAAAGAAGAAGAAATGAAACCCAAAGTTAGCCGATGGAAAAAGAGCAGCAGAAAACAATAAAGAAAATAGAAGAACAGTTTAAAAGCCCATTGGACCCATAAGTTGGTTTTATAAAATGTTTTAAAAGTTGACAATACCATAACTAGGCCAAGAAAAATATAAAAGAATCAACTAGCAAAAAAAAAATCAGAATGACAGGAAAAATTACAATGAATGCTACAAAACTACATGGACTGTTAGAAGGTACTGCCAGTATTTAATTACAAATTGAATAATCTAGAAGAATAAAAATAGTATCTACAACAGCATAAAAGAGAGTAAAATGTTTACAAATAAATATTATAAAGCTAAAAGATTTGAACAATAAAAACCACAACAATAGATTCACAAGAATGTAAAACACACCAATACTGAATTATGGATAAATAAGGACTTGAACATATCTGTAACTAGTAAAATTATTGAACAGCTGATTAAAGACATCTCAGCAAAGGAAAACTCCAGAACAGATGTCTTTACTGGAAAATTCTACTAAAGAAAAGTTAAAATGAATTCTGGAGAAATTCTCTTCCCAAACACACACAAATAAAACGAAAATAATTTTTCCAAACTGATTATGTGAGACCAACTTTATCCCATTATCAAAATCATTTTTTAAAAAAAGTAAGAAAATTTTAGGGTCAATATATGAATACTGATGTAAAAATTCAACCAATTATTTATTAAAAGGATCATTTCCACTAGATGTAATGGCAAAAAAAAACAAAATGCTAAAGGTTCTCCAAGGGGCACAGTGGGCAGTGGGCCATGTGACCACTATGCAAGTCCCAAAGCAGGGGCAGGCAGTGGGCAGCAGGTCCTAAGAGCAGCCAGTCTCAGGCAAGGACTGTGCAGTTCCCCAAGAAGCTGCAGCAGGCCATGAGTCCCAGGCAGGGAGCTTCATGGTGGGTGAGAGACTTCGAGGGGATAGTCACTCCCACAAAGAGAGACAGACAGATGGGCACACCATGAGACCACGACTCAAGTCACCAAAGGTGGCTGGTTCCTGGCAGGGAGCTATGTGGTGGGCAGTGGGTGAGAGAGACAGATGGATAGTCACGCCATACAGAGCAAGGTTGGATATTTATTTAGTGGGTTATGGAAGGGAAGGGGAGAAGGGAAAAGCACAGAGAGATGGAGAAAGAGAGAGAGCAAGATGAGAGAGAGAGATGAGAAACAGAAGGGTGGAAAGGGGAGAAGTGGGGAGAAGGGAGAGACAGAAGCTGCCTCTTGTGGAGGGGGAAAGGCATGGCTTGTCTCTTAGAGGGACCAAGCAGACCGTACCATTACATTAGGGTTAAGTGAGGTTTGTTCTTGGAATACAATGATATTTCTGCATGTGAATAGTAACCAATGCCATATAAGAAACTAATGTAACAAATAAATTAGTGTAGAGATGTTTGAAAACAATGTAATACCCTTTCATAATATTTTTTCAAAAACTACAAGTATAAGGAATGATCCTAACATAACTGCAACCACATAGGAACATGAGCTCCCATTGTGGCCAATAGCCAATAGTGTAAACTAAAGCACTCATGAAGCTAAATGAAAGAAGGATTTCCATTCAAATGACTTCTATTCTGTACCATACTTGAGCCAGAGTTGCCGGTTAGCAAAAGAAATGTAAATCATTCAAATCACACACGAAAAAGTAAGGTTACCTCTGTTCATAGACTGCATTTGCATAGCCTGACCCAGTGACCAGGTAGTGTACCCATAGCTCCGCTCCAATGAGGTGCTTCCGCTTCAGCGTCTGCTGCGAACAGTTGGCAGCCTCTCAAGAGAATTGCTCCCTCAAGAATCTGCCTGGAAGTGTCTGGAGGTTTTCTCTTTCCCCAGTGTCAGAACCACAATCTGAAGATAAGAAAAGAAAATCTTGTGACCTCAATGACAATCACATATTCGGAAACTTTCTAGTGGCATCGGGCCCGGTTTTCCTGACTTCCTCTCCTGCCCACTTTTATTTGTTTCACTCCCACACAGTTTTTCATCTGTCCAAAAATTCTTACCTCGGGTTCTATTTTAACTTCTCAACCTATACCATTATCATGCAAAAACTAAGAAAACTACTCAACAGGCCCTAAAATATAGTCAATTAATGTAAACATGCTGTTCTAAAATTAAACTAATATCAGTAGTTCTCTCTCTCCTGTGTTCTCTAGGAAAGATGCAAAACTTCAAAGAGATCTCGAGTAAGGGAATAACTATATTCATTGGTATTTTTTTTTTGAACCAAGATTCAGGAAAACAGATGTGCCAGCCATCTGCCTGCACATGGAGGAAGCTCTTCCCCAAATTTGCCAATGAAGGCAATGCACAAAAGACTCCAGAACTGTAAGATACATCCAGGAAAAAAGAATTGAAGATGCAGTTAGCATGGATGCCCAAAGTTCTGAAGTCCCGGGCTTCCCGACAGCCAGGCTGCGCGAGCATCGGACTCCTGCTGCGGTCCCACTCCATCACCTCTTGCTGCTCATTGTCTGACAAATATCAAACCTTTCATGCTGCAGATGACACATCCCTCCTGTGCTTCACAGAACAGTGCCCAGAAAATAGATTGTGGGCTCTGAACTAGAACAAATGCAAGACTTTTGTACTGGTCACAAGGAGACTCCCCAGGAAATATAAAGCATGGAGACAAACCCTGCTTAGCTAAACACTCATGATATTTCAGTTTATTTATTTATGGCAAACTAACCTTTAGAAGGAGTTTGATTTTTTTTAGACCAATATTAACAGAAATTACATAGATTTGCTAAAGATTTGAGAAGGGACAATGAAGAAGGGAAAAGAGAAGAGACTATTTTTTAAAAAATGAATACAAGATTTCTTTTAAAGAACACAAAAATAAAAAGATAACTTGCCACAAAGTCTATACAAACCCAGAATCTCTTATCTTTCCTATTAAACTAGAAATCTGTTATCATCGCTGATGGTATAGATTCTGATTCATTCAGATAAAAGAATATAAGGTAACTATTTATGAATAAGAAGACAGTCTTGAGGATTGGCTAAAAAATGTCTTTCAATTGTAATTAATGAAAAATAAAAACAAAGTTACTGTCTTTGTTACTCTTCTGTGATAAAGTTACTTTTCTAAAGTTACTTCGCTGTGATAAAACCTCAGGACAAAAGCACACTATGAAAAAAAAGTGCTAAGTTTCAGAAGGTCCATGATAGCTAACCAAAGGAACACCTACAAGCGCACCTCTAGATCCATAACCATAAAGCAGAATACTGGGAATTCCAAGAGTGTTTTGAAACCTCAGAACCTGCCAGTGGTGGTTCACCTCCTCTATCCTCCATACGTACTAACCCTTCCCAAAATGTTCCAATATCTAAAGACCAAATATTCAAAAATATGAACCCATGTGTGTTATGCTCATTTAAGTTACCATATTTCACTCTCCAACATCCATAAGTTTATGGCCATAACATAATGCAAAAAAATGCTTTTAGTCCAACTTCAAAAGATCTTATACTCCTTCACAGTCTCAACACAGATTAAGCATTCGAATTCTCTTCTGAGACTCAAGGCAATCTCTTATTGTCACCCTCCCCAATAAAACTGAAAAGCAAACTGCATATTTCCAACATACGGTTATCATTCCCAAAAGGGAGAAATGGAGGTATACCAAATACTATACCAAAGTGAGATTGAAACCCAGCAGTGCAGACTCCAATTCCTCTGTGTCTGATGTTGAACGGTTTAAATGGGTCATCCCTTAGGGCTTTACTGGTTGAACCACTCTTCTTCCCCTGGGCTGGTTCCACTCCCTGGGTGAAACGCTCCTTGGAAAAATCCAATAGTGCTGGCATCTCTAACATCTTGGGATCTCCAATGCAATCTAGGCTTCACTTTCATAGCTTTGCTCAATGGCTTTTCAGGGCCTCCTTGCAGGGACTCCTCTGCCACATGGTTGGTCTCAGTGGTTCTTCTTAATCATGCAGGAAGATTCTATAACACTTTTACTGGGGTATCTTTTATAACTTCAAACCAGAACCACATGAACTGCACTGTGGACTTTGACTAACAACTTAAGATGAACCCTGACATCCTTGAATCACATCTGTAGCAGCTTTGATTCATTGTTCCTTTTCAAGAACAAAAATATTTCTTAGGTTTTTTTCTTAGCTGGGTCAGTTCTTGCCCTGAAGGTATCCCTGCCTTTATTTCATTTCAAATCAGGTCACTCTTTAATCTTGTCTCGTCCAGAATAAGCCTTGAATCTAACATTAAATATATTGATGCGCCTTTTCTCTGTAAAATATGTATTTTGTATTTCTTAGACTGGCATGAGAATGAGTAACAATAACCATACAACTTCCAGTGGTAAGGTGTCTTGAAATCTTCTTAACCCATTACCTTTTAATTTAGACTCAAGAAAATTGCTAGGAAAAGGGCAAAAGGCAGCCACACTCTTTGCCAAAATATCTTAAGGAAGGTTTCTAGTTCAGTCACTAATATGCTTCCCTTATGAAGCCTCCTGTCCTGAACTTCCACTCCAGTTTTCTCTGTCACTACAGTCTTCCAGATTCCTACTAGTCTGGGCTATTAAGCTCTGCCGCATCATTCCTCAGCTTTCCTCATCCAAATTACCAGTCCTTCACTTCACACTAAAAGAAACGAGCAAAGTCAGGCCTGACACAGCAGACACTGCTCCCCGGTTCCATCTTCTCCTGTCTGCTCCTGCTGTGATAAAACACCATGACCAAAGCAACTTATAAGAAGAAAGTGTTTAATTAGATTTGCAGCTTCAGAGGGTTAGAGTCCATTATAGCAGACTGAGGGAGCCGCAGAGAGCTCTCATCTTGACTCACAACCACAAGGCCAAGAGAAAACACAAGGAATTGCAAGAGTATTTTGAAACCAAAACGTCAAAGCCCGGTCCACAGTGATATACCTCCTCTATAATTCCTAAATCTTCCCAAACAGTTCTACCAACTGGGGACTAAGTACTCAAATATATAATCCTGTAGGGGGGATTTTCATTCAAATCACTAGATACAGAAAAATACTCGAGACAAAACTAAAGGATCATTTTTCATATGTGTGTGTATCATATATATATATAGTATGAATATTTGCTTAAAGATATGTATATATGTTTATGTGATAAATATCTAGTAAGATCAAGGAAAGAATGTTGGATGGAGACTATACTGTCTTTTTCTTAGAAATGTCTTTTTCCTATACACACATATAACCTATTAAAAACCATAACCCTCAAACAGCTGATAACATAATAGGCAATATGGTTTCTTTTATGGAGACTGGGTGATTAAACACTGCAGTTTGTGCTAAGAGAAATTCTTATTGTAGATGCTATTGCTTGGAATCCTCCAGGTGCTTTGAAAATATTTTGATGGTGATAGCATCAGTGTTATAGCATGTTGGTCCTCAAGTGCAAGTTCTGTGTCCTAACTCAGAGCTTTAAAGAGAAGCCTGCATTCACTTAAACAAATTGGAAAACTCAGAGAAAATGTATGCAGTGCAAAAGGTTGGACTTTCCCACTCCAAAGTTGATTCTCCAGACTACCTTGAGAAGACTATCACTGAACAATGGAGCATTACTCCTTGCTAGAAAGAAGTTCCCAGGAAGATAAAGATCTCCAAATACAGATTACTCCTCAGTTAATACTGCCTTGTTTAAGAAGCAGCACACTTAATCTTTTTGAAAAATATCAGGAATGAAAACTAGTATCTCTAAAATGTTTATTTAGAAACGAAGTATAGCATTCGCCTAGTAATTCTCAAGGATGTAGCTAGCTGCTAGAACTAAAAATATCTTCAGGGGAGGGCTGTGCAGATGGGGAGTGGAGTGGGGGGTGTGGGACACAAGAACCCAGGAGAGCAGCCATCTGAGCAGATTTCACACGATTAATAGGGAGTTTGTTGGCTGGTGGCTGTTAAAAATAGAACCTCATTTCTGAGGGGTGGGTGCCCTGCTCCTGCGCCCTGGAAGAAGCCTGCTGAGAGAGATGATTAAAATGAAAGATTGTGCCGCTTTAAGGAAATGTTGGCATAAAGAAATGGCACCGATTACTGATGCTCCAGCCACCTTCTAAAAGGTTTCTGAAAATTGCTTTCCTTGGATGAAATACCAAATATCTGTTCCCAAATGTTATGAAGCACAATAAATCACATGGCACTGACACATTCAATATGCCATATCAGAGACCCCGTATCCAAACAAAGCCGCACCATCTTTGTCGGTTGAGGGTGGAGTGGGCAGCAACTACATTTCTTTCTCTTGTTTTGTATTAAGGTGTCAAGATCAAAACTTGTCCCCCGTAAACAAAAAGTCAGCTCAGCCTCCTCCCTGTGTGAAGTGATAACTCAAATCACAAGTTTTCAGAGTCTGAAAGTAAATCGGACTCTGACCATATGCCTTTTTAAATGAAGATGGTGATGAAGATGGCAAAATCCAGAGAGAGGGCAAACCACTTATCCAAAGTCAGGAGCAGAATCAAAGCCCACATCCCCTGTGTTCAGTTAAGGATTAAGTTTTTGTTTGTTTGTTTGTTTGTTTGTTTTTGCTAAACACAGATTTCCCAAAGCATTCAAAATAATATTTACAAGACTGCATTTTAGTTGAGAATTTAATACATGCATCTAAGGTGTCCTAATCAAAACCAGACCCCTCTTGTCCAATTTCCCTCCCAGTTTCATGTGCTCTGTTTTATAATTCCGTTGAATCGACTTAGCGCTACCTGTATGTGCATGGGTGTAGAGTCACTCACTAGAGAGAGCTTGGGTAGCCTCCCATGACTGCAGTTTTGCTGCAATCAAAGTCTAAAGAAAGTATGATTACTCAAGTGCCATTGCTTAACGGCAACAGGTTTGCAGGAAGGCAGAGACAAAAGCGGGGGATGGGTTTCTTGGTGTACAGAGTACTTCAGTGTTAATGTTCTTTCCCTGTGGATACATCATTTGTTGCTCTTCAAGGAGAGAAATACCGAGGCCTGGTAAAGTCACATTTGTTCAGGTGTAAAAGTTGCCTTTATACCACCCAGCTACAACCAGAGGCAACTGGCAAGAACCTATGACTGCTCACTTCTCTGGAGAATTTGTCTAAGAGCTTACCAACAAAGAACTGATGTGAGGATATAGTTAAGTACCTGCTCACTTGCTTCCATGTTGTCCTTCTTGCTCACATGCCATAGCTTCCCAGCAGAATCACGCTGAGGGTGGACTCTAGTTGAGATCACAGCTCTATTTATTCTGCTCCTTCCCACTCTTTTTCAAGTCTTTCCATCCTGAGAGATCTGTCCTGAATAAACCTAGTGCTTCTATGGAACCTGCCCTAAACAAAGAGATAATAAGAGGCCCACAGGAAACTGCAGCATCCTGTGTTATTTTTATTCTACTTCCAACATTGTCTCTATGTAAATGTGTCATGGAAACGGAGCTTTCAGATGTTTCTTCTCTAAGCAGAAGCCTGCATTCTCTTAGTCTAGCATTGTGGGATGTTTCTCGGGGGTTTGTTCTCCTTGGTTATCTGCTTTCTGGTTTTCCGATGTGACTCTGTGTTGCTCTTTCAGTTGTCTATATGTTTCTTAGGAAGAGAGAGAGAGAGAGAGAGAGAGAGAGAGAGAGAGAGAGAGAGAGAGAGAGAGAAGGAAAGAAGGGAGGAAGGAAAGAAAGGAATGAGGAAGGGATAGAGGGAGGGAGGAAGGAAGGAAGAAGAAAGCTATTTAAACTATGGTACTGGATATACAAGCAGTAAATGAATCTGAAAGTATCAATGTGAAATTTGAACCAATGGGACAGTTCCTTTTTCTGTTTTTCTTTTTTTTTCTTCCTTCCTTTCTTTCCTTTTCTTTTTTCTTTTCTTTTTTTGAACTTGAAACTGAGTGCTGAGAGCTGGACCATTCCAACAGACTGAGTCACAAACAGATTTTATAGATTAATGACAAGTTCATGGCTTCTTTTTGTTGATATGTGCTATCTGTAAGCAATGGAAATGACTGCCACCTTACCTGGTAGAAAGAGTGTTAGTTGATAGAGTATGGAGATCCCCAAAAATTGGAATGGCAGGTGCAGAGGTAATATAAAGCAAAGGATGCCCATCATCTTGTTTGGGGGATGCTGGAGAATGGTTCTTCTATTCATTATTATAGTCGAGGCTATGGTTGAGAATCTACCTGGCTAATCAGACATCACAGTCCCTCTACTGGTCTTGATTGTATGCCAGAATCACCTGTGAGGGGTTTATAAGAGCCTGATATGAAGACTCCACCACAGATTAATCAAATTATAATTTCTAGAGGTAGGGCCATCTACTCTTGTCGTTCAAGAATTGCATACATAGTTGAATTTGTAGCCCAGGTTCTAAAACATAAATCAAAAGAAACCAGAATACTTCAAGCCCTTTTGTATGTGAACAAGACACAAATGTTTGCTATCATCATCATGGCTGAAACAAACTGAGACAGCAGTTTCCCAAGAGAAAATTGGATTATCTTTAAGAAGAGGGAAAGTAAAGAATGATAAGTGGGTCATTCAGCTGAAAATAGACAAATATCCACAGCTCACTCAGTCAAGTCAAACACGATTTGAATGCTGGCAAAGGTCTGGGATGTGACAGATGCTGGATAAATATTTACCAAATAAATGAATAAATAATGAGATGATCTTGAAATGGCCCGTATAATTCAGACAAAAAAAAAAACTCACTTTTTGTGTTAGTCAGGAAACAGTACTCTCTATCACTGATGAAAAATGCACCTTTATTAGGAAAGAATGAAAAAAGAAAGAAATGGAAAAGATAGAAATACACTAATCAGGAATTATTGTTGACTGAGGTTTCTGTTCCACCAGGTCCCACATCCATTTAGTCCCAAATAAACACACAAAGGTCTACATTAATTATAAACTGGTTGGCCTAGTAGCTCTGGCTTCTTATTAACTCTTATAACTTATATTAGACCATAATTCTTGTCTGTCTTAGCCATGTGGCTTGGTACCTTTTTTGGTGGGGCAGTCACATCTGGCTTCCTCTGTGCCTGGGTGATAACTGGAGACTGCCTCTTTCTCTTCCCAGAATTCTCCTGTTCTCATTGCCCCATTTATACTTCCTGACTGGACAATCAGCATTTTATTAAACAAGTACAAGAAACAAATCTATATAGGGTAAAACCATTATCCCACAGCAAATTATTAAGTACATTTTGTAGTGTTTTTAGATTTTTGACAGATGAAGTGACCCCTAATCTTTTGCCTGTCCTTGTGATTAATGGTTGGATTCTGCCCATGTCAGCTGACTATAGTGTTCTTTTTGTTTGTTATCACTGTATATCACTATAACATTATGACTATAACAGTCTTCCAGGGCACTGTGGCATGGTGGCCTTACACATGTCCAACCTTTCTTTCTCTCCCAAAGCAAGCAGCAAATACATAAGTTGGCTCTGTCTTCTGAGGTCCAGGACACAGACAATGTCATGGGTCTTTTGACTTACTATCTTATTAAGTACAAGTAGAACAGAATCGGAACCTACTCAAAGACTTAAAAACAAGAATATTTGGGGAAAGCTTACTGTAATGGTTTGTGGTCCTCTACGAGCATGTTGGAAATCATGTCAGTCAGAATGTTCCAAATTTGCAAAGGCAAACAGAGAATGCTGAGCAGTTCATTAGAGCATCCTTCCTTGGGATGAGAGAGAGAACAGTGTAATGAGAGAATGAAAAGGTGCACCCTTGCTTGCTTCATCTTGAAGCCCATAGGGGGCAGGCAGACCTTTGTTGTCCACTCTGTATAGGTCCTGCTGAGGTACACTGGGAAGAGCACACAAATTCCAGTTGGTCAAAAAAATTGATATTAACCGATCTGTGGAAATCCATCAAGCCAGCGATGAGGCGAAATTATCAAAACTTGTACTCAATGAGAAGGACTCACTGGAGTAGAAGGCAGGGGCTTAGCACACTGCTAAGATATGAGTATACTGTATTGAATCTATCTATTTGAGGAGAAAATGAAGCTGCTGGGAACTAAGTTAGTAAAAGGAAAGGCCAAGTATGTGAACTTGGCAAGCTCAGTGTCTATTCAAAGAAGATGCCAGGGAATAAAGGCACAGGATAGGCAGTGACTATAAATGTCAGTAATGGCAACTACAGAAGAAGTGGGCTGCCAAAGAAAAGAGTAAAAAATAAAAAGAGCAGTTTCTAGAACTAATGAAGACCTGAACTCACAAATTTCAAATGTCCACCATGATTCAAACTGAATAAAATACAGACGAACACATACCTACAGGTGCATTGTGGAAAACTTGTCCTCTAAAAATGGCAAACATTTTCTAACCCTGAAGAACAATCACTGTAAAATATCATCATCAACAAGAGAGGGAAGAGTTTGTTTACATAACATCAACTTAAAGCCAGCCTAGATAGCATTCATCTAGTAAGGCAAACAGAAGGGATCTGAGGAGAGAAAGTAATTAGGAATCTATTTGAAAAAAACTCTCAGAACTTATTGAGAAACATGCTGAGAAGATAGCATTCTGAATGTTAAAATGTTGCTGGCCTTCCCTGTCAAAACCCTGTTCCTTTGAGAGATAAGCTCCACCCACTCTCCCCTCTTTCCTCCCCTCCCCATCCCCCTTTGTGCTTCTGAAGAGGCAGCATCCTATCTCTCCCTTTTCTCTTTTCTCTCTTCTTTCCTCTCTCTCTGTCCCTCCATTTCTCTCCCCCCCCCATACTTCCTTACCCTTATACCCTCCCAATACCTTCTCCATACCCAAGCTCTCCCTGCATGGCATATCTTCTGTCCCTTACCAGCTGCTGTCCTCCACATCAGTAGGTTCACTTCCGCTGTAAATCATAACACTGACAGTAAATGGGAAAACTTAGAAATATAAAAACTGTAATGATGACTCGCATAACAAGCCTGCTGTGTGTGGGGGATGGTAGGAAGGGAGAGGTATGGTATGTGCCTCTTTCATCTAGCCTTGGAGAAGTGATCATGAAGGGATAGAAGAGCACTTCCCCTTCTCCTTAGTAAAATTTAGGAAGCAGGGGAGGAGGGTGTAAGTAGACTTTCTTTAATCTCACATTTTCTGACACAGCAAAGTGGTAAGCAAGTAGTGATACTCTCTTTTAGGGCGGTGAACTATTCTTTTGAAATATTATTTGTGTGTTGGGGAAATAGAGGGTTATGCATGTGCCATGGCAGCATGTAGAGGTCAGAAGAAAGCTTGTTGAAGTTTCTTCTCTACTTCACTAATGTGGGCATAGGGGATAAGACACAGGGAGTTGGGCTTCATGCTATGAGCCTTTACCTGAAGAACCATCTTGTTAGCCAGGTGATGTCTTCTTTGATGAAGAGCAGATGATTCCTACCTAATTATTTAGACTAAGAGTATACAAAATAATCTGAATGCCAAAGAGGAATGGATAATCCAATTTCTGCAAAAGGGGAAAGAGAATAAACAAGAAAAGTAGAATGATGAAAAAGATAAAAATGACAAGTGTTGCAATACATCTGAAATAAAATAAAAGCAACACTTTAGAATCCATCAGTCACTGAACAAAATATAAAACCAAAAGCCCTGTCATAAAAGCGACAGGCAATATATCTCTTAACAAAGAAGAGCCAGATATCATTTGCAAAGAATATTTAAAACAACAAATGAATATAGAATGAGGAAAATTAAAACAAAATAAAAGTAAATATATTAACATCAGCAAAATGGAAGTCAAGGGTCCTAGGCAGGGCTAAATAGGACTATACAGTGACATGACACAGGTATAGATGGAAAGCCACAGATGTTGTGAGGCAATCCCAGAGCTGCTCAAAGCTAAAAGCAAATGGAACTTGTCAAAATAAAATCAACCTAGAAGCATTTGTGTATTTCTTTCAGAGCTGAAAGCAAAAAGAAAAAGAAAAGACCTGAAAACATAGGCAGTAAGTTGATATATTCAACACTTTAACCTTCGAATGTGGTTGGGAGATATTGCTGGAACTTAGAAACGGTAACAACAGCCTCTGCACTCTCGTTGTATCACAGAGGATAAAAGGCAGGCCACACACACTAGGCCATTGCTGTTCTGTAACTTTGAGATACCCATCTCAAGCCTATTTCTGTAGTTTTAATTTTTTTTAAGTGTTGGTTATTTATACGGCCATTGGAGATGTAAGGAACCTATATAATTATGGAAGTGGACATTTTTTATAAGCGTCATTGTCTGGTCATAAGGCAATAAAATTAGAATAAAGTAAATAGCAACAAAAAACAAACATAATGATTGACAATAAAGAAGCACACAGCAAGACAATCTTTGATCAAAAAGGAAATTAAAATCTGTCAAGGAGGCAATGAAAAACAACAGCCCCAGACAAAGGCTGAGAACACATGAAAGCTTTATTCAGAAATGTACAGCCTTAATATCTTTCATCATTACAGAGAAAGTTGCCTGGGGAAGTAATGTTTCATTTTGATACAAATATGAGAAGCAAAATTAAATAATAGTTAAGGAAATGGAAATTTTAAATATTTCAAAAGGGGGAAAGTAGAAGAGGAAATGACTCTAAAAGGTAGGTTTTGAAAGCACCAATAAAACAAATATATAAAAAAACACAATTTATGATTTTGATAAAGAACAAAGAACAAACCCACGAAAGGTGGAATCAGGAACAGATGAAAATCATGGCCTTGGATGCAAAGGAGCTAAAGGAAACCACGAGAGAAAATGCCACTCCACACTGTAGTAAGATGGAGAGGGATAGTTGTATTTTTTGTTCTTGGCAAAATATTGCCGATTTACAAATTATCTCAGTTTCTACCTATTTCATTATATATTTCATATATATGCATTTTGATCAACCACGCTCACATCCTTGTTCTCTGTCTTTAGCTGGAGAAGTTTTTTTTTAAGTCATGAATAATTTCAGAGGCCAGGCACGACACTCCATCCTTGAGAATCTGAGACAGATGAACCAAGAGTTTAGAGCCAGGCTGCATAGGGAGAGAGGGAGAGAACGAGAAAGGCAAGGGAAGTGCCACAACGGGCTCAGTGTGTCTAATGATTGTTGAATCCAGCTCAGAGTCAATGAATTTGGGCTTGATCCTTTCTTCTCATTGCTCTATTTCCAACATTCTTGGGCTATCTTCCACATGTGTGCTATGTAGGCCATGTGTGGCAGCGCTCTTGTTTCTTTTAATATTAAAAAACATTTCTACATTCATTAGAGTATAACCTGATAAGGTTTAATTTTTCTAGTTTAAAAAGTGAGGGTTTTTTTTTCAAATTTTAGATTATTAGCAAATTGTTTCTGCTTCAGGCAACGGTTTTAAATAAAAAGTAAAATGAACTGTTTTGACAAACTAGTTGAAAGGAAGTTTTAATTATCAAAGGCATTTGACACAGCCATAATGCAGCTACTGTGTTATCTTTCTGTAGCTGCAACCAAAATTTCTGAGAGAGAGAAAAAAATGATAGCAAGGAAAAGCTTATTTTGGCTCATCATTTCAGCCTATTGTGATGGAGGGCATGCTATGCACAGCAGCTCACCTCAGATTGACCATGAAATGGAAAGAGCAATGATGAGCTGGCTGATTTTTCTCATTTCATCCCTTTATTCTACCTAGATCCCTAATCCATTGGGTGGCTCATCTTAAATTCTTTGCAATTACTTCCCCACTTAGTTCATTCTTTCTGGGATGGAAATGCCATCATACACACATCTAGCGTATTCTACCAATATCCTAGGCACGTCTCAATCCAGTCTAGGTGATAGCTGAAATTAATCATCAGAAGTTCAGGATTGGACTCAGAAGATAGTTCAGTGATGAAGTGTTTGACGTACAAGAGTGTTATCAGATCTCCAGAACCCGTGAAACGAAGATAGCAGGTTCCTTTACACTACCTTAAGTGGTGAGTTCTGAGTCCAACAACTAATCTAGCCTCATTGTCTAATGTAGGGAGGAACCATGCATATCTGGAGTAGGCATTATTTGTGCCTACTCTTAAGTACTTTCTTGGCCCAGATCCTTTAAAGTCCTCTTCTTCTTCCACATCAGGCGCTCATTTCTGTGATGCTGCTTTACTAAACCTGCTTCAATTTGACCTCCACAATCAGGTGCCATGTTTCCCAAGCAGAACACCAAAGCTTCCTCACTTAACTGTCCCATGACCTCTCCTATGCAGGTTGGAGGTGATTTTGAACATGTTTCTCAAATACGTCTTTACTGGGAGTTTCTCTCCAAGCCTCTTATTCTTTTTGTTTTCTTTAGTTGGAGGTGATGGGGTGAGAGCTATCCTGTCTTTGTTGTTGGTTGAGTTAATCTAAAACCAAAAATAATGGGTATACAAAATTAGTTAGGAAGGCAACCCCAAGAAACAGACTGGAAAGAGGGCAAGGAAAGAGGATAATAGTAGTCCAAGGCATGGGTTTTCAATCCAGTTCCCACTGAAGGTTCTGGGAGTCAATATTTCTGATCTCAGAATTGTCCCCCATGGGGAGCACATACTGGGGCACATACATCTCTGTGTATAAATGTTAGTTTTGTGCAGCTTATCAACCAATGATTGAGGGTTGTTTTAGGCAGAAGGCAGTTGATTCCTTGATCCTCTCAGCCTGCTGTGAGAACTTGTAGAAAGAATAGACTCTAGGAGCCAAAGGAACCATCAGGCAAAAAAGAAAGATTATTTCTTAGAAAGTGTTGAGGGTCAAGTAACGAAGTGACTACTCTTTGGCTTGTATTGTACTTGATCTATGTAGATTGTGGGGGAAACTATATCAAACCCAAACTAATAGGAAGCACTGAGAATAAAATGCTGTTCCAGATGCACGACCCTCAAAACATCCTTTTTGTTTGATTTTTTTACAATGAGTTTATTCCTCTAGCCAGTTTCTCTTACATCTTTGCTAACATCTGTATTGTTCCCTGCTTATTGTTTACACAGCTTTAATTCTCATGTTACAGTACATCAGTCTCTTGGCCTTCACCTATGCTCTCCAGGACCATAAGTCCTCTTTAGTTATTATATTTTCTTCTCAGCTGATGTCTTTGCATCTGCTGCGAGTCTAACCCACATCATAGCTTGGGAATTTCTTGAATAATTTAATTAATAAGTAAGGTTCATTATTCTTTATAATCAGATACCTAGGATATTTTCCATGACAATCACAGATGTAAAGTATCATTGTATTTTCTCTCAGTTCACTATAAGATACAGGCTATCATTACTTGAACATGTGTATTAGTTTTGACCAGTAGTTTATTACGGGAGAACTGTGACATGACACCTTACATTTGTCACAGTCATTCTGTTTCCTGAAACTCCTAAGCCTATCATTTTGTATTTGATAGGCTACATTACTATGAGTTTCATACATTATTCTCTAGAAATGAATAAAGAATAGAATTTCTCTCTCCTCCTTCCTTTTCTTCTTCCCATATTCCTTCTCTTTCAGGACATAAATATGGTAGTTGAATAACACTCTCAGTTATTTTCCTTTCTCTGCCAAGATTTTTATTTCTCTGTCAACATTGCCTCTAAATATCATTGTTTCTAGTATGCCTTGACATAACTTCTCAAGCAAAATGCATATATTAGAATTACACAGGTTGGTGAATTTTTACATAGGAACTCTTGGGTGGCCACAATTTCTTCCTCATTGTGATGCCCTGTCTACCATTTAAGGCTGAGAATCTTCCAGAAGAACCTATGATAATACCTAAGGATTTTTCTCATCCAGAATTACTGTCCAGAGTGTGCCGTCCCCAAAAGTCACCTTTGACCTATAGAAAGCCAATTTCTTGTCTCTATTCGGGTCATTCCCATTGGTGCTAGTATCAATTTCAGTTCAGCATACTTTAAACTACCATCCATTGTATCCTTTATGAAATCAGTATGCTTGTTCTGTGTACTTTCTTCCAGGGTGTAGACAAATTCACTTGAAAGATCCTTTATAAATGGTATTTATTCTGCCCTTCCTGATGCTACACTGTAGAATATTATTTTAAGATGTGTTGCAATTGTTTTTTGCTGTGGAACAGTTTTTTAATGATGCAAATATGTATTACATTCTTTTATGTTCCATTTTTGGTTTTTTTTTGTGAAGCTGTGTTAATGTGCCTGTCTGAAACACCAGATGGACTAATAAAGACCTGAACAGCCAATAACAAGGTAGAAGAAAGGATAGGTGGGTCTAGTAGACAGAGAGAATAAATAGAAGGAGAAATTTAGGATGAGAAGATTTAGATGCAAGAAAAGAAAGGGCCGGCCACCCAGCTACACAATCTGCAATAGAATTAGAAGAAAAGAAAGGTGTATAAAGCCTGGAGGCAATGATAGATGGGATAAATTAAGAAAAGCTGGATATAAACAAGTCAAGCTAAGGTCAGGCATTTATAAGAAAGAATAAGCTTCCATGTGTAACTTGTTTGGGAGCTGGGTGGGCAGGCTCCCAAAGGAGTAAACAGCAAAAAGAGCAAAAAACAACCAACTACATTCTTAGTGTGCCAATGTGGGATTTGAATTTTTATGCAGAGTCTGAGAAAGCTGAGGGGGAAAAGAAAGAAAGAAAAAGGACACCTCTCCTTTAAGAGGCACTGCTGTTCATCCTTTAGTGCTAAATATAAATGCCAAGTTGAATAAAAAACCATCATGGCAAAGCAGGTACCAGCTTCCTACAGCTAGGAAGGTTGAATACGGTTCCTGGTTATGTACTTCCAAATGAGATGGGAGCTCTGGGCTTGGCTCTCAGGAACTGAGAAGCTGGCAGAGTCAGCCACTAGAGCAGGAGGACCCACTGTAGTTTAGCTGTTTAAAATTTACTTACATACTCAAAAAATTCTAAAAGATATGCAGTAAAGAGAGGTCCAGATGAAAAAAGCCTCTAAACAGGTTCCAGTGTCTTTTACATGGTGTGTAGGATTAAGAAAAAAAGAAACGGGGTATGGACAGTCATAGAAAGAAATTAATAGTTTAAAAATAATAGTAAAATCTTTTAAGAGAGACTAAAAGTGGTGCAAAAGAAAAATGCCACATAAAATGGAAAACACACAGGGAGTCTGGATCCTACATAATATTGTGTTGATTTTGAAATTTTTGAATACTGTTGAGCAAAATACAACTACTGGGAGACATGGGATTGTGAGCAGGACTGCTGTAGGACAAAGGTCTTGTACCCTGTTGCTTGTGTTGTTTTAATAAAGTGTCGATTGGGCAGTAGCCAGGCAGGAAGTATAGGCAGGGTGAACAGGCAGGAAGTAGAAGTAGGGTGACAAGAACAGCAGAATTCTAGAAAGAAGAAAGAGTCAGTCTTCAGTCATCACAGAGGAAGCAAGATGAAAACACCTCACTGATTAAAGGTACCAAGTCGTGGCTAAAACAGACAAAAATTATGGGCTACTTTAAGATATAAGAGTTAATAAGAAGCCTGAGCTAATAGGCCAACCAGCTTATAATTAATGCAGACCTCTGTGTGTTTCCTTGGGACTGAACAGCTGCAGGACCTTGAGTTCATTTGGGGCTAATTACAGTTATGCACTTATCCTGCAGTCCTACTGTGTTCTCTGCCTGCTTTAAGTTTAGCCTGCCTTAATCTTGAATCGTTTGCTCTTCCATGCCCCTAAGTCAGAATAAATGTATGTTTGTGTGGTGGTCATAATTTTCTGAAAAGATCAACAGGTTGTAAGCAACCTTACAGAACAAATATCCGCTGTAAGTGTTGAAAAAACGTGAGTATAGTTTGATAAAATTTCTTTCTTTCTTTTTTTTTTTTTTTGTTTGTTTGTTTTTCGAGACAGGGTTTCTCTGTGGCTTTGGAGCCTGTCCTGGAACTAGCTCTGTAGACCAGGCTGGTCTCAAACTCACAGAGATCCGCCTGCCTCTGCCTCCCGAGTGCTGGGATTAAAGGCGTGCGCCACCATCGAAATTTCTTTGCAGTTGTGTTTGCTCATCTGGGTCAGTAAGAGGCCTTCTCTCATAAAGCTATGCTAAAGAAGGCTGTAACGTGCCCTTCATTTCTTGCCCATATGAAGAAAAGTTCTCTGATAGGGACAATCAGAATCAGGCACAGGCACATACATCAGACAGATGACAGCAACTACAAATTACAGAGAGAAAATATAGGGAAAGAAGCTTCAAAATTGTGCTTAATCTTAGTCAAGTTGATCTAAGACGAACTGCTTTGTTTTCATTACTTAATGCAGTGTCTCTACATTTTATGTCCTCTGACATTATGTATAATGTGTTGACTAATGTAGTGATAGACTACAAGTGTGGGGTAGATGAGGAGGTAAATATATAACGAATTCGGACAACGAATGTATCATTCTGTGTTTATTGCTGTTTCCAGTGCTTCTCTGCTATTGGCCGTTCCATCTCATGCATCTCTTTCCTTGGCTACATCTGTTCTTTAGAGCAAGTGTTCATCTTTACAAAGATATAACAAACAAGATGCTTTTCGTTTTTCCCCTGACCCACACAAATGCCACGCCAACAGCACATTTCAGGGACCCCCCCTCCCACCCTCTAATTCTGAGTCTCACCATTCTGTTTCTCTGTTATTTGCACAGGATACTCTGTTTTAAAAGGCAGTGTAATCTGCTTTAAATCTAAGTAGTTCTATACTTACTGTGGCATTCTTTGCGTTAGTCCAGATTTACACCTGTTTTTATCTGGAAGGCTTTATTGTCCATAGCTCTGAGCTTCAGCAGTGACCAGTGTGTCAGCTCAGGAATCTCCCGACCTTCTGTCCTACTTCTCTACACACAGGAGATTTTAGGAGAAAATACAGAGATTCAGCGATCATCTTCTTCTGAAAGTCTCAGTTCTGTATTTTTACTTACTAAGAACGTCTGCTCTAAATGTTCTCACACCATAACTGAACGGTATTTTCCTTTCTGGAAACAAAAGGAACACATTTCTCTATTAATTTCATAGACCAAAGTTTTAAAAACATTTTTGGATTTGGCATATTCTTTACATGGCTTCTAGGTTATCTGCTGCTACATGATTGAACCATGAATTTGTGATGTATCTCTGATATGACTACCTAACCTTTAGAACTATGCTTCTCTGCCCATACAATATGTTCTTGCAATGTAATTCCTCGTTTCCCACAATCAAGTCGGAGGTTAGAAGGAGAAGAAACTAAGTCAAAAAGTAATCATGTATTATTCTAAAATTTAGGTGAAACTACAGGAAATCACATTATTGAATCTTGGCAGTGTAATTTCTTGTTTCTATTTCTATAGCCAACCTTCCCATACATATTCTATGCCTCAAGGAACAAATCTATAAATGGTCCCACATGGTAAGAAAGTGTACCATTTGTTACCATGGAATTACTAAATGATCACTGTCTGTGTCTGTGTCTGCCTCCACTTCTCATCCTAGTTAGATGCTCACTGTTACTTTCTGGCCACAAGACTAACCTGAACTAAATGTTTCAACTCTAGGGATCATTCTCAAACTAGATTCTACAAAGTTGTGAGCCACCCCCCCCAAAAAAAGAATATTTTATGGAAAAATGAAAGGCAATGAAGGTGAAAAATGACTATGTGAACCTCCAGGTGCTTTATCAACAGGTCATTCAATGTGCCTTTGTTTTTCTCTGTCCTAAATATGGGATTTTTGACAAAATACACACAGAAATCAAATTCCACTGATAAGTTTTAAAAGCTTTAATAGGGCAGGGTGCTTCATGTTGTAATCCCATCACTGGAGTGCTAGAGGCAAGGGATCTGGAGGTCAAGATTAGTGTTACTATATTGACTCTGACCAGCCTAAAAGATATCCTGTCTGAAGACAAAGGAAAAAATTATAACCAAACATACAGTTGAAGCCTTGCTTATGATAAACTGTGACACAGAGGACTAGAAAATGGTTCAGTAACCACTAGCCACTTTTCCCGAGGACTCTGGGTTGATTCCCAGTACTGACGTGGCAACTCACAACTGTCTTTAACTCTAGTTCTAGAGTATCCAAAACAATTTCCTGGCCTCTCTGGGGGCACTGCACAATATTATGCATAACCATACATGCAGGCAACATACTCATACACATAAAAATTTAACAGAAGTATTTATATTTTTAGCAAGCTCTCTAATTCATAGTGAATCGACTACTGATACAGAACAATATAATTGTGTTTTTCTTTAATCCCTCCCAATTAGTATGGCTGACTGGAAGATCTGGGTAAGTCTCCCACCCACGGAGCACATTGGAAGTTGTGTGCCAAAGCCCATAATTATCATGAAATTTGTCCCAGCTTGAGCATAAAGACTCATAGGTGACTCTCAACTGACAGTGACAGCGAGATGATTCAAGCTGGTGGGGAGGACACATTTGACTATAGCTTCTCTAATCCCATGGCAGAAACAAGAACCTAAACATCTACATGCCCAACTTACTGCTCTCCTGCTTCAATATACTACATAGAATAAGTTGTCATAGGATCACCCTCTGAATGCTATGAATATATTTTATTACCACTGGTTAATAAAGAAGCTGCTTTCAGCCTATGGCAGGGCACAATATCGCCAGGCGGGAAATCTGATGAGACAGAGAGAGAGAGAGAGAGAGAGAGAGAGAGAGAGAAGGTAGAGTCAGAGAGATGCTATGTAGTTATCAGAGGAGAAAGACGCCCATGTGCAGATACCAGTAAACCATGAGCCTCGTGGTAAAATATAAAATAATAGATATGGGTTGATCTAAGATATAAGAGCTAGCTAGAAATACACTTAAGCTATTGGCCAGATAGTATTGCGATTAATATAGTTTCAGTGTGATTGTTTTGGGTCTGGGCATCTGGGAACAAACAGTCTCCGCCTGCAGTAAGTGGCATCGTTGCTATCCCACACACTTTCTACACCAGGTCTTTCTGAACATCATCATTTACCGCCTCCTAAACATTTATAGGCTGTACGGAAAGTATGTCAACATTTATAGGCTGTACGGAAAGAATGTCAACGTTCCTTGAAAAACTGATCTGAATCCTGTAATCAAACAACAATCAAGTGACCAAAAATAGTTCCTTGCTATTAAAAAAGAAAAATGGCTAAAACGGACTGTTTATCATTAGCCAGACTGTAATAAATCTTATTTTTTTAATTGAAGATGAGGAAGTGCATGGTGTGTTTGCCATGGTTATCAAACTTAATTTGGTGCCTATTGATTTGTAAAGTAAATGAAGAATCACTCGGCACTCCTTGTCAGCCGAGTGCAGCAAGATGAACTCACTCGAGATCTATTTGAACAGGTGCACGCAGGCATTTTTTGCCAAGGAGATGGATTTGCCAGTTGGAACTAGAGGGCGTGTTGTGTTCGCTGGGTTTTGTATTCAGCTCGCAAGGGCATATGGGTTTCTTGGAGGCGGATCGTGGGGGTGAGATGGCTGTGGAGGAAGGCTGAGTCACAGAGATGCACACCCACACACTCCACACAAAGCAACATCCAGGGATGAATCAGGTGCCACCTCAGAAGACCTCCATCCCACTTCCTTATTTTTAGTCATAGCTTCTGCTGAGCACAGAAAGGCAGTTATTCCCTCTAATCTGCTTCAAATGGAGCAGCAAATTCTAACGAGACTGGAAGGGCGGCCGTAAACCATGCCTTTGTGAAGGACTTCATTATGAGTACATACCAAAAAATAGGAGGCTTGTTTGAATGAAGTTTTAAATTTTTGCTTACAACAAAAAAATTTTTTTTCGAGACAGGGTTTCTCTGTAGCTTTGGTGCCTGTCCCGGAACTAGGTCGTATAGACCAGGCTGGCCTCGAACTCCCAGAGATCCGCCTGCCTCTGCCTCCCGAGTGCTGGGATTAAAGGCGTGCGCCACCACCGCCCGGCCACAACAGCAACAAAATATTTTTAAATGCAAGTATATATTTAGTTTCAGTATGAAATGGAATGTTACTCTATTTTTTAAGTTCTTCCCAAAGTTGTCAATTTATAAAATGGTAGAGTGAAGTTTCAGATTTTCGCCCAACCTATAAGAATGAATACATATCACAGCGTACACTACATCTGGGGTATGCCATAAAGAACTGTGCCCAACTCCAGAATTAGGAGTGTCTAGTGTTCAAATTACAGAACCAATTTATCTCTGGTAGCCACTGAAAACTAAATGAGCATTAAGACTTTGTATTACAGAACCAGTGAATGAGATGGCACAGCATAAAAGACAGCACAGATTACAGCCATTAATGGTTATAAAAGCAATTTATAATATAATCGTATTAATCCTTTGAGTATAAAAAAGAAAAATTCTCACCATAAAAAGGAAAATCAGTATTAATATTTTAGTGTCTCTATGTCCCAACTTACTACTTTTGCTTTGAAACATTTATAAATACATATGTGCATGTGCAAATTGTTTAAATCTTAAAGCACTGGGCTCTGATGGCAGATTGCCTGTTTTCATAACCTGGCCCCAGAGTCACAATGTGTAGGCAATTGACTGTGACTCTCTACGCCTTAAGAGCGCCTTCTGTAAATTGGAGCAAATAATGGTTTGAATTTATAAGGTGGTGAGGTCAATTGAATGATGAGGAACAGATAACGCACTCAGAGAAGTCCCTGACACAACAGAAGCTCCACAGGAGAATGAGCAACAGTACTGATTGTGATGATTATTGTGTGTGTGTCTGTTTCCGGAGAGAAAATCAATGCCGAAGGAACAAAAGATAGCGTGCTACCATTTAATTCTGAACAAGCACTTTGGTTTCATATTCAAGCATACAACTTTAATGAGCCAATCGAAACCTATGGAAAATCGCTTGCTTCTCCAGAGGATCAGTCTCACAGCATGTTCTAGGTTTCCTCTTGTGCGTCCCTAACTCGCTGTGTATAGAGGTGTCTGACATCAGTGTTAGACCACTTTAATTCATTTTTGCTTTATTTTGGCTAAATAAATATTTATCCACGTATATTTATTATTCTGTAGTTCTGAAATATTTTTTTCATTCTTACAAGAAAATTCTGTTTTTTTTTTTCTCTATCTCTTAAGTTGGTTTGGCATTATTTTCTAGTCACAATATTTTTATGATTGGAGAAAATTTTTAAACTTTATGATATTATACTTCCACATGCAAAATTTGGGATATATCTCTATTTATTCAATTTTAGCATGCTTTAAGATTGTGTATTTTTATTTTTTGAGAATGTTTGTATATATTTTATGTTTTGCTTGTTGCTGTTTATAATGATATTGTCAGTGCCTTGTTTTTCCTCATTTCACTTCCTCCCTGGTTATTTTTGTTATAAGAAACAGTAGTAGATATTTTGCAAATTATAATTTGCATCTAGTAAGTTACTAGTTCCTTGAAAAGTTTAAGGTTTATTCACCAATATTTTTAGATCTCTGAGGTTAATATCAAATCACATACAAATCCCCTCTATACCAGTGGTTCACTAATAGTTTATATTTCCTGTTTTAATTTCTTCTCTTGGAAATTCTTTACACAGAGGTCAATTAAGGAGTCCATTTTTTGTTTCCTTTTTTTCAATTCTTTGGGAAGCAACATGTGCTTTCCTACTAAGTGAAGTGAGAGTCAGTGAGAGAGTTCAGCTGGTGAAACTCTTGCTGCAAGAGTCTGAGGATGTCAGACACATCCCTAGAATCCACAGTGGAGGGACAGAATCAACTCCTCAAAATTGTCCTCGGACCCCCATATGTGTGTACATACACACACACAGACACACACACACACACACACACACACACACTAATGATTATGATTAAAACAAGAGAAATGAATACCAACATTATCAGTTTGATACAAATACTTGAAACTCATTTTGCTTTTACTTTTTGTTTGTTTGTTTGTTTGCTTTTTTGTTTTTTTGAGACAGGGTTTCGGGGAGTAGTTTTGGAGCCTGTGCTGGCACTCACACTATATATAGACAAGGCTGGCCTTGAACTCACAGAGATCCACCTGCCTCTGCCTCTTGAGTGCTAGGAATAAAGGCATGTGCCACCATCACCTGACCTGAAACTCATTTTAAAGGAATAATTCACTACTTGTGGTCTATTGCATTAATTTCTCATCTCATCTATCTTTCTCCTTTATTAAAATTATTTTTCTCCATCATTTGATAATTGCAAACATATCTATAATATGGTAAAAATCCATCACCACTCCCATGCCTCCAAAATTTCCCATATCGCCACTACTACTTTTCCCTCCCAATTCATGTTTTATTTTTTAACCTACTGTTCCACTAGGTGCTTTTATGTTCATAGGAGTAACACCACCAGATGAAACACGGACAGCTTATCAGAGGCCACAGCCCTGAAGAAAACTAATTTGCTTTCTCCCAACAGCCATCAACTGACAAAAACTCCTCAGTAAGAGATGGGACTTCTTGAGCTCAACCCTACACCTGTGCATGCCGGAATTTTGGCTGACTTGATCTGGCTCATTCAGTGTCTTCGTTAGGGTTTCTATTGCTGTGAAGAGATACCATATCATGGCAACTCTTGTAAGGAAAGCATTTAACTGGGGTAGCTCACTGACAGTTTCAGGGGTTCAGTCCATTATCATCACGGCAGGAAACCTGGTAGTACTCCAGCACATGAGGTGCTGGAGGAGTAGCTAAGAGTCTTAAGTCTTGCAGACAATAGGAAGTCAACTGTCAGACTGGCTGGTATCCTGAGCACAGGAAACCTCACAACTCATCGCCATAATGAGTGATACACTTCCACCAAGGCTATACCCACTTCAGCAAGCCTCACCTCCTAATAGTGCTACTCCCTATAAGCTGATGAAAGCCAATTAAATTCACACTGCTGCATTCAGTTTCAGCCTCTGGGGGTTCTTGTGTGTGACTGTTCCGTTATTTCCAGGAAACACTGTTGCACATTGATCCACAACCTCTGGTTCTTACAGTCTCCCACCCTCTCCTCCACAATGACTTCTGAGCCTTGAGTGGGGGACATAATACAGATCACCCATTTAGGACTAAGCACCCACAAGATCTCTCTCTCTCTCTCTCTCTCTCTCTCTCTCTCTCTCTCCTCTCTTTTTGAATATGATTTGAAGCAATTCTTTGAGAATTTCATGCAATGTATTTTGATCATATTGACCATCTCTCCTTTCCCTCACTCCTCCCAGATACACCCCCACCTCCACACCCATCTTCATGTCATCTCTTTGCTTTCTCTCTGTTTTTAATTGACACACAATTATATTGCTTTCTCTCATCTCCTTCTTCCCCCTTATTGTCTGCACTCTGACCAGTTGTGAGTCTCTGTATTAATCTCCATTTACTATAAACGGAAGGTTCCCTGGTGAGGGTTGAGAAACACACGATCTAAGGTATAAAGATAATCATTTAGAGGGTAGTTTGATAATATACCATTTATCAGAATAATAGTGGTGTTCTCCCCTAGGACCTATGACATACACAGCCATGTTCCCAGAGTGGGACTCCTAATTGGTTATGCAGTACCAAGTGGATCTCTGAGATTTGAATTGCTAGCATTTGTTTACAATGGTTTTAGGATCAATGATCTGTTCTGTAGCTGAATGACTATTGGTTCTCTTTGTTTTCAACAAGTCAGGAGTACTGAAGGAGACAATGTCGTCTATGTGCTCATCTAGTCAGGACTGGTAGTACTCTGATGCCTTGTATTGATAATTAACTAACCATAGCATCGCTGAGATTCTCAATCTTACTAACAAAACTTTACTTATTAGTATAATTTATTAAAATACGATAGTTCTATTAAGGCTTTAATGTGCTCATAATGTCTTTTCAAGTAAGTCAATACTCATTATAAATCTTTATTAAATTTTCCACATCCAAAATGTCAATACTTCCAGAACAGTCTTTTAAGAATGTATTGTCCCATTCTACTTTATTCTTTTTCAAACTTCTATTTATGTTTTTAATGTTTTGTTCTGTTATATTATTTATAATTTCAAAAATAATTTCTTCATTGAATGCTTTCTTGATGCAATTTCATTTTAATGTCCATAACTAATTAAATGAGTCATGAATTTGCCTTAGAATATGACTTTGTTATACAGTGCTAATATTACCATGTTCTCTGTATCATAATTTTCTAAAGAGTTAATTAATTCATTTTTATTTTACTTTTTGGATTTAGAATATTTTATTTAATTTAGCATATATATTAAGACTTTTCCAAGTGATTTCTAATTTAATTTAGTATACTAATACAAACTTTAAATTTTGAATTTTGAAAATATGATAACATTTTCTTTTCCAGTGACTTTCTTATGAATATATACATATTTGCATCTAAAGACAAGTGTTAGTAGCTAGTTCATTCAATAACATTAACAAAGTTATTCAAATTATTTACTTAGAATTAAATTTTTGCATAATTGGTCTGAGAAAACATGTTATTTTTAAATTACTCTATAATTTTAAAATGCATTTTCTTATAACTTTTAATAGTTTAACATCATATGCATACAATCTGTAAGAGTTGAATATTACATTATGTAGTCAGTAGAGGCTCTGTCTCTATTCATAATAATGATGATTTCATCAGGTTCCCTTCATCTTACTTTCCACTCTGAATTTATTCATTTGATATAAATTAATACTTCTCTTGGTTGTTTTTACCTGTTTGTGTTTCCTTATATTTAGTTACATATTTTTATTTTTTGGCATTTTTTACATCAACTTTCTTTCCAAACTGAGTTGCAAGGAACCAGATGCAATTGTTACTTCAGGTTCTTAATAAGGAATAGGAGAAGAATTTCATGCAGACTCGAGCTGCAGAAAAATATTTATCTAGAATATTTAGAAAGACTAAATTCTAGATACCTCACTTAAGTACAAGACAATATCCCATTTTACCCTCTGAAATAGAATGTTATGGTATGCTATATCCTAAAAATGTTTACCTCCACATGCTATCATTGAGAATATCTGGTTAGCTCTGCTCGGCACAGTCCTAGGTGGCAAAAAATGGAATACTGAACTCTACCCTCTTCCCCTTTGTCAACATAAAGTCTCTGTCTGACAGAAAACCAGGGTCACCCCTCCCCAAACAGGCCAAAAGGGAAATGATATTATTTGAGCCAGTCAGTTTCAGATGAGCAGAACTGTTTCTTTGATGTGGTTTTTCTCTTAAAAATAAAAATTGAAATCTGTGCCTTGAAGATAGGCCAGAGAAATAACCTGAAATAGCCTTAGCAAATTAAAAAAGCTAATCTCAGATTAAGATTGATCTGGAGTAAATTTCTTCACGTTAATGTACCATGCCACTTACATATGTTTAGAAGTCATAACAAAGAAGAAAAAATATAAAATGGAAAAAAGAAAGTATATTCAACAAATGGTGCTGGCGTAACTGAATATCAACATGTAAAAAAATGAAAATAGATCCAGACCTCAATATCAGTCTGAACACACTGAACCTGATAGGAGAGAAAGTGGGAACTACACTACAACAAGTGGGCACAGGAGACCGCTTCCTACGTATAACATCAGCAGCACAGACAGTAAGGGCCTCATTGAATAAATGGGACCTCATGAGACTGAGAAGCTTCTGTAAAGCAAAGGACAGGGTTAACAAAACAACACAGGAGCCTACAAAATGGAAAATGATCTTCACCAACTCCACATTGGACAGAGGGCTGATCTCCAAAATATACAAAAAACTCAAGAAACTGGTCATCAAAAGAACAAATAATCCAATTTAAAAAATGGGATACAGACCTAAATAGAGAATGTTCAACAAAGGAATCTAAAATGGCTAAAAAGACACTTAAGGAAATGTTCAACATCCATAGCCATCAGAGACATGCAAATCAAAACAATTCTGAGATTCCATCTTACACCTGTAAGAATGGCCAAGATCAAAAACACTGATGACAACTTATGCTGGAGAGGATGTAGGGTAAAGGGAGCACTCCTCCACTGCTGGTGGGAGTGCAAACTGTCACAGCCCCTTTGGATATCAGTATGGTGATTTCTCAGAAAATCAGGAAACAATCTACCTCAAGATCCAGAAATACAACTTTGGGGTATTTATCCAAAGGATGGTCAATTGTACCACAAGGACATGTGCTCAACTATGTTCATAGCAGCATTGTTTGTCATAGCCAGAACTTAGAAACAACTTAAATGCCTCTTGACTGAAATGAATAAGGACAATATGGTACATTTACATAATGAAGTACTACACGACATCTTGAAATTTTCAGGCAAATGGATATAACTAAAATACATCACATTCAGTAAGGTAACCCAGACACAGAAAAACAAATATCATATATACTCACTCATAAGTGACTTTTAGACATAAACAACGGAAAACCAGCTTACAATTCACAATCCCAGAGAACCTAGACAACAATGAGGACCCTAAGATACATGGATCTAATCTACAAGGGAAGTAGTAAAAGACAAGATATCCTGAGTAAATTGGGAGCATAGGAACCATGGAGAGGGTAGAAAAGGAGAGGAGATTAAGGGAGGGGAGTGGAGAAAAATATATAGCTCAATTAAAACAATAAAAAAGAAAAAAATGGGGAAAAGGAGTTGTCATAAGATCTACTTGAGAGCGTTGTTAATTTTTTTTTTTTTTTTTGATTTTCGAGACAGGGTTTCTCCTTAACTTTTGGTTCCTGTCTTGGAACTAGCTCTTGTAGACTAGGCTGGCCTCAAACTCACAGGGATCCGCTTGCCTTTGCCTCCCGAGTGCTGGGATTAAAAGCGTGCGCCACCACCTCCCGGCTGTGTTGTTAGAGATTTAAGTGTGAAAAAAAAAAATCTACCTAATTTGCTGCAATTGCCAGTACTTCATCTTTCATAGAAAGACATTATCGATAATATTTATCTAAATTGTTATTCCTTTTTTATCATATATCCTAAAAACGTTCTCATTTTGATTGCCGTAATACTTTTCCCTCAATGCTTTCCTTAATTTTTCTTTTCAGATTATTTTAAAAGTAATTATTACCTAGTTGATAGAAAATTATCAAGGCTCTAGATAATCAAAAAGAGATTGAAAAGAGCATCTAATTTAGCTACCTACTGTCTTTGCCTCACACTCAACATAACCAAAGCTACATTGCTATTCTGAAGGTGATTCTTGACTGGTTTCTAGGTGTAACCATTGTCTAGACCTAACTATTGCCTATACTCAGTGACTAATGTAAATGGGCCCACACTCTTCTGCCCTTACAATTCCGCATCTCAACTGCTTTGAGCCAGAATTTTCCATTTTTGTCAAAAAAAAAAAAAAACAAATCCTAATGGTACCTATTTCACAGGGAGAGTTGAGTTTGGGGCAATTAGTGATAAACTGACTGTCTTCTGAGAGAAGCTCAATAAATGGTGAAGCTGTCTTTAAAAAATAATAATTGTTGGGCTGGAGATATGGCTCAGTGGTTAAGAGCATTGCCTGCTCTTCCAAAGGTCCTGAGTTCAATTCCCAGCAACCACATGGTCTGGTGCCCTCTTCTGGCCAGCAGTCATGCTCACAGGCAGAATATTGTGTATAAAATAAATAAATAAATATTTTTTAAAAAAAGATTACAAAAATAATAATAATAATAATAATTGTTTTATAAAAGCTTTAGTGAGGCCTAAGTGAAGTAATGTATATGACAAGCTTCACACCAAGTAGAAACTCTGTTAACTTTTAATTTCTGCTTTCTTTGCTCACTGTTGGAAAAAGGCCATTTAATAGGTTGAGAACACTCATGTTAATGTATTTTATGAAGTATAATAGGCTGATATTTCTTTTATCCATGTTAATAATAGTGCCTTGCATAAAGACTCACTCAGAAGCAACAGAGTTTATGGACTAAATAGTAGCCAACACAACCTGCTTTCCTCCCACCAGTGATAGGTGCCTGGCACTCATAAGTTGTTTCCTTTGAATTTTATTCCTCTTAAAAAAATCATTACTCTTTCCAGAAATAAGGACTCACACAGAAGAGAATCTACATCTTGATTATGAGAATGGGTAGAGAATTTTAGGATTCATGTTTATATGAATATATACTTTAGGGAAATGTCAAGGTGTATGAGGAGGGAGGAATGTGGAGTTACTGTTTAATAGAGACAGAGTTATAGAGGAAGACAAACGTATTTTAGAGCTAGATGGTGGTTGTGGCTACACAAGGTGAATGTACTGGATGCCACATTAACTAAACATCTAAAAAGGTTGGAAATGATAACTTTCCTGGTGTGGATTTCATCACAACACAAAGAGTATGTAAACAGCTCAAGCATTTAGGGATTTATGTGAGGGAGGCAGAAGAAGAAAGGGATACTGTGGCTGTTGAAATCCAGGGAGTAGTGTGAAGATGCACCCCTAATGGAAGGAAATATATTGACAAAGCACATGTGATCAGTCTCATCAAAGTTCCCATAGCTGGACGCCTGGAAGCCTTGCCTCAAATAGAAAGACCCTTTACCATGCGTGTAAGTTTCACATGTGGAAAGCACATAGGTCTCTTTGCTTCTTGGCTTCCATGCCAGCCTTGGAATCTGGTGACTTTCAAGTGGAAGAGGGAAGAGAGAAGGGAGAAACAGGAAAAAACATTTTGCTTTAAAAAAAAAAAAATCTGGGTGAGTGGTTTTTTGGATATACCCTCACATGCCATCATGAGTATTCAGGAAAGAGGTGAAAGAAGCCATTCAAAATCCAGGTGAAGAACTCATAGAAACATAGAACTAACACACAGTCATCAAGAAAGAGATAGAAACAATTTTTTATGGTTTCTAATGTAAGTGAGCGCTGTTCTGCTCTTTCCTAAGCTGTGAATGAGAGTTATTTATTCTCTGTTTATATGTCGAGATACAGATGAAAACAGACGTTTCTCTAGGCATGCCCACATGTATGACAACACTCCCAGAGCCCAGAAGTGTATTTCTCATTCAGTCAGCCTAAGCAACATTGGCAGAAAGAGATTTCACATTCTCTGGACTGCAGCCACATCTCCAGTTTCTCCCTGTTACTGAGATCTCATTGTCACAGCCAGGATTTGTCTCACTGCCTGTGACAAGAGAGGAAATAAAATGCTGAAGATTGCCTTCCTTGTGGTCTGGCATCTCGGCATCATCAGATGCTAGGTCAGAGACCCCTGCATAATCATATCAAAGCTATCATATCAAGGATACTGACCAAGCAGTCAGTACAGCTGAAACCCCTTTAACCATCGCCATTTCTAACATACACCGCATTAAAATCAGGAAAACTCAGAAAGTGCTTGAAACAGTATAGTAATAAATCCGAATTTGGAAATTTGTCACATTCTGTTTGCATGGTTCCAGTCCTAATACCTGAAGGAGGAAATAATTTTTGACATATTAAAATCTAATATAGCTGACTAATATATGGGCAGGTACCCTGCTTCTTTCTTCCATAGCCCATGTTTTCCTGACCTTTCCCTTGTCCTTGAAGAAAAGTCATCACTGAATTGAAAGAGAAAGATAATATTCAAGCTCTCAATTTAAAAATAGAGATATAAAATACCTTCCGTTTCCTTTGTTGTTGTCTCTTGGTATTCTTCTTCTGTTTTGCTTTTGTGTTTGAGATAAGGTCTCACCATATAGCTCTGGGTGGCCTAGAACTCACTATGTAGAACAGACCAGCCTCATATTCACAGGGAAACTAGGATAAAATCTTGGGGGGAAAGGTAAGAATTTATGAATTAAAATATAAAGATAATTTCTTTTTTAAAAAAATCAGAAAACAAGTAAGACATAGAGGGGCCCATTAGCGATCCCACTCCCCAAGAATATAGGCAAGAAGATATTGAGTTAAGGCCAGCCTGCCTTACACAAAAATGCCTTGTCTCAAGAAAAGAAAAAGAATTATTTAATCTGAATTTACTACTATACTTGAATTACAACCCAGGAACAAATCATTAGTCACCTCAATAGTTTTCATTAATAAAGCTATAGAATCCCCAATCTTAAGCATGTAATAAAGAGAGAACAACGGGCCCATACTTTGCATCAGTATGTTTCCCAACGAACTCCATCATGAGAATTCTACTCCAGTGAGAGAATACTGCAGTTATTCATTTCATTGCCAAATCAGACCACATTAAGAATATAGAGAGTACATATCAAATATAAATCTACCGTTAATGCTCACTGGATATGGATGACGGCTCTTTCCTGCAGGGTGAGAGAGGTCCAGAGTGCCTACTTTCCAATAAAATTGTGTGCTTGGTGAGCAGTCTTCCCTATTCCTTCTAAAATGTTTAATTTTACATTAAAATGGAAGTTAGATTTTATGCTTCTGCAAGGAATCAAGCCCGAATTCACAAACAGAGGCCCATGACATGAGATACACTCAAAATATTTTACAAATAGAATATGCTAGCGTTAGCAGAAAAGTCTGCTTTGGGGAAAGTTCTATTATGAATAAAGTTGTTGTTTGTCACTTTTATTTTACCAAGAGGCAAATTAGTCATTGCATAGCCTGTTCTATTTTTTTTTCCTTGAAATCAGGTCACTTAATCCCTTCTGGGATGTATTCAAAATGAGAGCCTGTATTTTCCTCTCAGTTTAATCTGGAGAGATTTCAAGTTGCAGGTCTTCATATAATAGGCATATGGAAATGGGGTCTAAAATATCTGACATTTTAATGACATAACCTCATTCACAATGGCATTACTTGTGAATACCATTTAAATGAAAATGTAGGCGAGCCAAATCCCCACATGACCTCAGCAGCAATGAAACTGTATTTTGCAGTGTACATTCTACCTCTAATACCCTTCACAGAGTCGGTGACCTCCAACTGCCAGCATTTGCCAACAAACGCCTGGTTTTGAATGGAACATATTATCTGTTCCTTGGGTATAGAAGTTTATATTTGTTTTTCTTGAACAATAATTCATGTGTAATACAGCTTAATTTAGAACTCCAGCTAGCAAATGCAGGCAGCTCAAAGGTAAGATGGGAAGGCAGTTAGTTCACTCACCATCCAGCCATCTTTTTTTGTGCTTCTGAATACAGTGTCCTGTGGTGAGGGTAAAGTGTGAGGGTGCTTCAGCTCCCTCACGAACCAGGGAAACATTACATAATTAATTATTGATAACTTCTCTAAAAGAAACTCATCCAGTATATTTTGCCTTGCTAAAATCAAAACATAGACTTCGATGCTTATTAGAACCCTGGTTGCAAAGGAAAAAAAAGAGTAAGATAGATGTAGCCTAGAGACAAGGCACACCTACATAAATACATAAATACAGGCATATTTTTGGCACTAATTCTCAAAGGCTGTACAGTTTCCAGTCCGTCAACGAAGACACCTTGTAGAAAATAAGTAATTAGTAAAATATAAAATAAAAATTAAGTCAAGACCTGAAAAATATAAGCCTTATTTTCATTATTTAAATACTCGGGTCAGATTTCAATGAACATGAATCAGTGAAAAAGCGTAATAGAGAAAATAACTATAACATTTTTTCAATGATTTTTTTTCAAGCCCTGTTTTTCTCTCACCACTGACTGGCCAGTCCATGGACCACACATTAAGAAGCAAAGTGCTGAGATGCAAGAAATATAATATTCTTGGCTTGCGTTTTTCTTTATGGGTTAGCTATTGGGTCTGTATTTCAGAATTCGGAAGCAGTGAGCCCACAGCTGCACTTCGTAAAGCAATCTTTTTTTTTCCCACGTGTGCCTCTGCATTTCTGAGTTGGCTGGGATGGGGATCATAGAGACTGGAAGGTACTACAATTCAGAAAGAAGTCATGAACTAAAGTTTCTACCATAAAGAAATGCTATCTGTTAGAAAAGGAAAACCCCAGGAGACTCTCATTAGCGTGTCTTTCCACCACAGACCTAGGTGAAGGTAATGCCATGGACTTCTTTCACGGAGTAATTTTTGATATACACTGAACACTAATAAAAGACTGGAAAATACATCAAATATACAGATTCTGCTGTGTTCTGATAAGTGAAAAATGTTGTGTTTATTCATTTTAAAATGCTGCTATGGCAATACTGCTGTTGAGTATATACCCAAAGGATGCTCAATCATACCACAAGGACATGTGTTCAATTATGTTCATAGTGGCATTACTTGTAGTAACCAGAACCTGGAAACAACCTAGAAGCCCATCAACTGAAGAAAGGATTTTAAAAATTTTTAGTACATTTATACAATGGAGTACTACATAGCAGAAAAAAATAATTACATCGTTGAATTTACAGACAAATGGATGAATCTAGAAAAAAAATATTGAGTGAGGTAACTCAGATCCAGAAAGACAAATATAACATGTACTCACTCATAAGTGGCTTCTAGAGATAAAGCAAAGAAAAACCAATGTACAAATCACAATCCCAGACAACCTAAACAACAAAGAGGACTCTAAGACAGACATAGATGGATCTATATAGGAAGAAGAAAAAAGACAGATTTCCTGAGTAAGTTGGGATCATGGGGGCGGAGGAAAGGTGGTCACAGGAGAGAGTAGAAGGGGAAAAGTATGAAGTGAGAGGAGCAGAGGAAATGTATAGTTAAATAAAAACAATAAAAATTAAAATGCTGCTTATGGGTCTGGAGAGATGTTAAGAGCTCTTGCTAACTTTGCAGAACAAAAGTTTAGTTTTGAGTACCTGCAAGTGGCTCACAACCACGTGGGACTCCAATTCTAGGGGCTCTTCTGACCTTTACTGATACATATTTGAACACCCAGGAACACAAGGATACATATTTAATAAAGTTTAAAAAACCTGCTACCTCTTCTATATCAACTATTTGCAATATTCATTCAATCTCTCAGGAAAGTCTAGAGATAAAGTTACCACTAAAGGGTGTCACTCAGAGAAGATGAAACCCCAGTCACAACTTTCAGAGAAGCAGTTTCATCAGGATGCGCTGATCATAAAAGAAATTTGAGTTTCTGGCCAACGAAGGAACACTGCTTCTTTTTTTTTTTTTCCTTCAGGAATTATTCTCATTGAAGATATCAAATACTCAAGCACCTACTGTCATAACAAAGTCTCCTTTTGAACTTGATTCTGTAGTTCCAGTGTTTGTGGGGGAAAAAAATGTATAGCTTGATTATGGGAGATGTGGGTCACTAGTTGGATCTCACATGTTAGATCGGGGAAGCAGAAATGTCAACATAAAAGTTGAATATCTATTGACAGTCTGTTTCCAAAGGATAATGCTAAAACTAACTGAAATATGACTGAAGAGGAAATGTATTGTCATTGATTACTGACACGGTGGGCACAGAGTAGAGAATTAATGGCGTAAATCTAATTATTCTTAGCTAAAGGTATATTTTCTGGATTTTCACAAGAAATCAGGGGAATTTTAAAGAAGGAATCTCTGTAGACCATGTAACTCTGAGCAGCTCATCTGCATAGTGAAAAGTAATTAAACCTGAGTACATAAAAGTGAAGTTTACGATGGAAAGCTGCCCGCCGAATGTATAAGGAGCAAGAAAGCAAAGCATGGACTTCAGCAGAACATCATTTAGCAAATGCTGCAAAAAGTCATAGAACATTAGAGCTGAAAATTAACTTGAAAATATCATAGTCCAATTCCTTCATTTTAAGCCTATAGGGAAACAGACCCATGGAAGTCAAATCTCTTACACCAAAGTATCTGTTAGCGACATAAAAAAAGGATGGAGGACCATGGACTTCTTTCTCTGTTTTTCTAATCTCCGTTCCTGACATCAATATCATTTAGCAAATCATTCCACAACAGGATGCAGGTTGAAAATCACAGATAAGACAGATTGTTACACTGAATTGCTGGAGACAAAGAGACTCACTGTCAGAAAAAATCAATTGGACTATAATAGCGAAACATTAGTCTTGTGATCAAATATGAAAATTAAAATATAGTTCCACTGGTAATAGTGTTAGTGTTCCTCTAGGTAGATGAAATAGTGTATTAGAATGTTGTTAGGTTGCCCGAGTAAAGATTCCTAAAATCCTGATAACTTCATCCATCAAAAATATCTTGCTTGTACAGAGCATATTTTTGCACCCAGACAAGTCCTATTGACATGAAAACCCCTTCTCTTTATTCTGACAGTTTAATGTATTTGCTGATAATAATAATTTTGGCTAAAGCAAGTTGCACAGTCATGTCTACTACAAGGTAGAAACAGACCCCACCCTTCCATATATGTTGAAGAGGAGATGGGAGGGAGCTGCCACAGTGTTGTCACCAATAACAGACAAAGTAAAACAAAGAAAATAAAGAGAAATGAACCCCAGATGATTTCTACCCACTATGAAAACTCATTCTGTGACTTTTTAGACCCTAAGACTTGTGTGACTTTGTGCAATCCCTGAAGGGCCACTAACCCACAAGAATGTAAACAGAGCTATTTTTCTGTATCTCCATATGGTGTGTAGCTCACAGGGAAACACAAAAAGTAAAAGTATATCTGAAATGAAGACAAAGATATATTTTATGGCAACATTATACCAAACAAATAAACATAAACTTAAAAGACTTCCATTTAGCAAATAAAATTCTAATTTACCTATGTAGTAGAAACAGAAATTTGCTGATTTCAGAAAACCATCTCCAGAAGTCAGGGAGTGAAACACTTAGTGAAACTTATGAGCGTGTATATGTGTTTCTGTGTTCGTTAAAAAATATTCATGTTTGCAACTTATTTTCCTTTTCAGACACTCTTAAAAATCTTCTAGATGACTCATGTCTATTTCAATTCCATTATGCTGAATCTCTAAATAGGACCTATCTAAAAATCTCCCAATTTAGAAAGAAACAAGAAGGGCGTGAAGCCCACTTGACTGTTCAAGTTCTAAATGTCAGTTGTAAAAAGAGAACAAATGACTAAAATTGAAATACCCTGTTCACTCACCTTTTGCTTGTTGCCGTGGTGCCTAACGGGCCACAGTTTGCATATTCTAGAAGGATAATGGTGATGTATATTTAATTGCTTGTCTCAGGGTCTCAGAACTATAATAGCAACGGACAGCAGACTTGGTTGAACATTCAGACTGTAGGAGGCTAACATTGTGAGCCTCACATTTAAAGTCACTCTTGTGAGGATCAAGGGAGGAGGATCTGCTCTGGCCCATGATAATTAGTCGCTTAGTTGGATTCTGTCACGGCGTTCAGGCAGCCTTACTGTAAGGCCATATTTGTTTCTCTGAGGAAGAATTTTCAAGTTACAGAAGAGTGATGGGACTATCTTGGTAGTAACACCAACTTATTTTCCAAAGTGACTTTGCCAGTTTCCAGTCCCCTCAACGATGTGTGAAGGGCCCCTTGTTCTAAAGGGCAAGTAATCAAGCGGGCACATGCCAACCCTGCTGGGGAAAAGCTGACAGGAGGAAACTGTTAGCAGAGATGAGATGGGGGTAGCTTCATCCTGACTGGGCTCAGGAAAAACTTACAGAGTACTCTGGCACAGCTAAAGGTTGTTCTGAAAAAAGGAGCCCCACACCTTGGTCTGAAGACTGTAAAGAACAGCTACTAGGGAAACTTAATTCTCTCACTCCTCCCCATGTATGATCAAAGGCGTTTTCTAGATAACACAAACATGACATGACAGAATCTTGGCACCAGGCCTCTCCTGCTAGCTTGACATTCACAGCAAGGGCTGTAATAGCTGGCCCTGTCCTGACATGAATTGGGGACCACTGCCCAAGCCTGTGTTTGCCTGTAATATAAGAAAACATAGCCTGGTTCCATGAAGCTTTGTAGGAGAACTACTTCTATTCTAGAAAGCCAGTTCCCATGGCACCAACTTAGGGGAATTGGCCCTTACCTCTCACACCAGAGTGCCTTGCTTTTGGCTATAATTTTATTAATTTCTAACTAATGCACAAAGGAAACAAGAGGGTGTTGAGCTGAGCCTGTTGTTGTCTTTTTATTTCTCATGAAACAAACTACAGCCTTCGTAGGTTAATTAAGCAAAGTCTAAGAGCGTTTGGAAGTAAGCAGCTTGATTTTAGCCAGTCTCGTGCAGCCATCGGATCAGACCATTAAAAATGAGTCCAATTTCTCATTACACCATGTCCAAGTCAGACAGATGCAGACCTGCAGTGTCTCAGATGCCTTGTCTGTCTTGCTTCCCTGGTGAGCCCTCGGAGTTCTGCCACACCAATTGCTGTGTGGAGTGCTCCCACCCTCAAGTGGTTTTGAGTACTACTCTAATCATGAGCTTCTTTGCTCAAATATACTCTACATTTCCTTAATTTTATTCATTAATTTATTTTTAAAGCAGTCGTTCCAGTTTCTCTTCTCTCGCTTTGATAAAATGCTCTGATCTGACCAAAAGCAACTTTAGGGAGGAAAAAGTTTATTTCATTCTATAGTGTCCAGCTCATGTTACATCACTGAGGGAAGTCAGGCCAGAGGCTCAAGCAAGAACTCAAGTAGGGTCAGATGCTGGCTTTCTTGCCTAGCTTTCTTGTGGAGCCCAGACCCACCAGTTCAGGAATGGTGCCTCCAACCATAGCCTGAATCCTCCAACATCAATAACCAATCATGACAATATCTCACAGACATGGCCACAAGCCAACCGGATAGAGGGAATTTTTCAGCTGAGACTCTCTCTCCCTAGATTATTCTAGTATGCATCAAGTCGACAATAATAACTCACCAGCCCAGCATTTGTGTTGAAATTATGACATGGTATGTATGCATATAAATCATTGAGCATTAAGGTTTGCATTTTGAGCTAACGTATCATGAATTTGCATACACTTTCTAAGTATTACAAGAACAATATTTTAAATATGTATAATATGTACCAAACTCATTACTGGTTTTGTTCAAGATTCCTATAGACTAACGTATACAAGCCAGTGGAGAGATGGTTGAAATCTCTCTACATGGTGATATTTTTATTTTCCTTCTACAGTTTTACCAATTTTTGTTGTTTAGGCTCCATTTTCAAAGCATATATATTAACAAAAATATTTCCCAATAATTAAAACATTTCTTCAATATATGAATCAACCTCTTTATCTTCTATAATTTTTTGATTTAAAATATTTTTTCAACATTGTTATTACTGTTAATGTTCTTTTAGTTCACTTTGGTGTGTACTCTACAGGTTCATTTTTGATTTTTTTGTGTATGTGAGCTCTAATTCAGGTGAATATTTTTTTAAAAAAACAATCTCTCACTGCCTATGAATAGAGATCTATTTTTATTTTCATCAGCCTGATCTGTATTCATTTTATTCGGCTCATTTATTTTTTTATTTACCTGTTCATGGTTTCTTGGCCCCATTGGAATTATGTTTTAATCCCCATATCATTTTCAAGACTTACTAGCTTAGAGTATTTGCCTTAGGTTTCAATGTTATGCCTTCTGAAAATCATAACTTGAATTCCTAGTAAAAAATCTAAAGTTTTTGTGGTGTTCTAGGCCCCTCTGGCTCCTACAGTCTTTTATACCCATCTTTCCTGGGCTCCCCAAGCTCCTCATAGTGTCTGGTTGTGGGTCTCTGCATCTGCTCCCACCAGTTTCTAGATGAAGCCTCTTTTCTAATGGTTGGGCGAGGCACTGACCTAGGAGGATAGCATAATATCATTAGAAATTATTTCATTTACTTTGGGTGTGTGTGTGTGGGGGGGTGTTCCAGTTATGTTACTGTCCATAGAATCAAGTAAGCAGGGTTCATAGGGGTTCAGTGTTACAATCACGGAGCCTGCATGGAACTGTCCTTGGTTGTCTTGAACAACATTGAAATGCGGATTTATGCCTAGTCTTATTATATCTTGTTATGCTATCTTTGGTTGGTATCCCTGGGAATCCTGCTCTTTTCTGAAGGGAAACAGAAGAGGGAGGGCAAGGAAAGGGAGAAATGGAGGGAGGGAAAAGTGCAGTCAGGATGGACTGTATGAGAGAAGGATATGTGTAAATTTAAAAAAAAAAAGAAATTTTAAATTACCAGTGAGTCACATTGTCAGCTCCTAAGGTTAATCACTATCTTAACTGTTGTATTTCAGATACCGAACTCTAAAACAATTAGCTCCAATTACCCCTCTTTCAAATTAAATAATTAAATTATCAGAATCAAGTCTACCTTGATTTCTTTCTCTTCTTTTTCTCTTCTTTTATTTTTTCTTTTCTTGGGTTTTTTTTTTTTTTTTTTTTTTTTTTTTTTTTTGAGACAGGGTTTCTTTGTGTAGCTCTGAATATCCAGAAGTAGCTCTGTAGACCAGGCTGGCCTTGAATTTACAGAGAACCCACCTCTCTCTGGCTCCCCAGTGCTGGGATTAAAGTTCTGTGCCACCATCATCCTTCTCATTTTAGTTTCTTAACACTAGAGAGATTGAATTTTTGTTTTGTTTTATTTTATTTTTTGAGACAGGGTTTCTCTGTGTAATAGTCCTGGCTGTCCTGGAACTCACTCTGTAGACCAAGCTGGCCTAGAACTCACAGAGATCTGCCTGTCTCTGCCTCCCGAAGGCTGAGACTAAAGGCTTGTGCCACCACTGCTCAGCAAGTTTGAATTTTTATATGATCAGTAGCAATTTGCATTTAATGCCTTGAGACTTGATTGCCCGCATCATTATTTCATATATTGATTTTTTAGTTGTGTTTGTAATCTAGACTCTAATCCTCTATAATTTTATTAATGTATAATTAATAAAAAATTTTCTCTGTTCCATACGCAATCCCAATTAGCTATTTCCTATTCTTCCCATACAGTAAAGTTGTATAGTTTTATGAGATCCTGTTTATCATTTGAAACTATTATTTCTTCAACAATTTAGGTTTCTTTCAGAAAGTTCTTGCCTATGTTTGTACCTTGAATTGGACTCTGCTTATTCTACTAGTAGTTAGTATTAGAGTACCAGGTCTTACTTTATAGTCTTTTCTACTTTTAAAGTTTATTTCTATATATACACATCCAATTTTTATATCATCATATGTTAACAGAGTTATATTTTCTCTAATGTGTATTTTTTGACATCTTTGTAAAAAGAAGCAGGTAGCTATAACTTTGTGTGTTTATATTTATATATTCTATTCTGCCCCGTGTGTTTATACGTGACAATACCATCAGGCAGCTATCAGTTGTCAATAGTTCTTTAAGAGTAGAACTTCATGTCCATCTCTCTTTTCCATGCTACATGCCCTGTATTTTAAAGATTTACATAAAATATATAATGTCTCAATAATTTTCCTTGCATCATGTGTTGAAAAAATACCTAATATGTGTTGAGGTAATAAATATATACTATTCATACAAAATTCTGTTTTTCTTACTTTCCCGTGTTGTGAGGATACATTTAGAATTATATGTTACTGAAAACATTGGTTTTAAAACAAAGTTCTATTTTATATTTCTTGGATTATTACTTGGATGTTTTATTAGCTAGAATAATTATACTATTCATATTTCCTTTTTAACCTTCCCACACTTTTCCATTTAACCAACACATATACTGCATGTATTCAGATTTATTGTTTAGAAACTGTGACACTGTTAGTTATTGTGGCCCTGTTTCTGTTGCTTATGCTGACTTCCCTCCCATGATAGGAGACTGAATACAGCAGTTAACCTCCATGTCTCCTCTCTGTGTGGTTTATTTTCCTAGAGTTCATTCTGCTTTCTCACATGCTGGAGCACCAAGCTTTCTCTCCTGTTCCCCTTCAAAACCTGCACATCGCCCAGGCCAGCTTTGTTTCCGTCACTTTAAAATGCCCTATATTTAAGCTTTTCCCCTGTTCTTTTCTTATTTCTCATTTTCCCATAAACGCAGAAATATGTGAGAGCTTAGAAAAGAGAAGCAAAGAGGGGCAATGGGTATGTGTGTGGGAGAGAGAGAGAGAGAGAGAGAGAGAGAGAGAGAGAGAGAGAGCGAGCTGACGTGGGTAGTGGGGGGGATAAGACTGATTTTGACACTTAAATTATCATAAAGGATAAAGATGAAAATTCTATGGCATTAAAACCCTTCTTATTAAACAGCATTTAATGATATATCAGTGAAAACATCCAACATATTACTAAAAAGAAGACAATTAAATACACCTGTAATGCAGGATCTTAATTTTGCAGTAATCACAAATTTTTGTTTTGACCTAAAAACACAAGAAAGAAATTAATTGCAGCTTGTTTCCCTGAAGAATGAAATCATACCTTCTTTCCTTTCTTTTTGTTTCCTGTCTGTGTTTTCTGTAAGATAATCACAAAAGTTATGCTAAAAATTAAGAGGAAAAAGCAGGAGACAGGAAACCCTTTCCATCCCCCGCCCCCCCCACCTGCACTCTCTGTCATGGCTGAGACTGTTAGTGTCATAGGGAAAACTGGGGAAAGGGGAGTAGCTCCAATGATGCACACCAAGGAGAGTCTGCAGCCAAGTGGGCACAGCACTGCCCTTCCTCCCATACACGCTGGCTGCCATCCAATGGAGAAGGTGAATTCATCCAGGACAAAGCCCTTGTCTCTCCTCCCATGGCTTTTTTTGTGGTGCAAGGTTAAGCTGCCTTCTCCTGAACATTGAAATGCGGGTATGGAAGGGATCTAGCAACACTCTTCATATCCTCTAAGACTTACAGTTCTTCAGTTCCTCAGGATGATTGACGTTGCAATTTCACAAGGCATGACGTGCAGAGGAGGAGGGACATGCAATTGTGCATTTTACCAATACACATTGCTTGTGCATATATTATTAGAAAGAACTGCATCATTTTCAAACCCGGCATAGTTCATCTACAGCTCTGATTTTGCTTGAGATAACCAAAATAATCATTAGATAGAGAAGAGAGGAGAGGTTGAGAAAGAGATTGCGGGTGGGGAGGAGGAGTAAAAGGAGAAAAGAGAAAGGAGGGGAGAAAAAAGGAGAGCAGAGGAGAGGCTGTATATAAGAAGGCTTTCAGGATTCACTCTGAGTTTGTGAGTACTTGCCTTAAGGTATTGCCATTTAACACTTGGCGCATATACCACTAGAAGCCGTACCTCCTAGAAACTTGCTAGTAATTCAGACCCTCAGGCTCCATCCCAGACCAATATTATTAAGTTCGTTAAAGAGCTATGGTGAGTCTTTCGAATACTAGCATGTAGAATCTATTTGAAAGCATTTAAAAATAATAACAAACAATCAAGGTTCAAGTAAAAGAGATGAAGAGGTAATTTTATTCCTCTGAATAGCAATCCCTTGTGTGACAGAGAGACATTTATTCTGAACCCCTTACCTAGCAGCAGCAATTAAATGTGGGAACTCTTGAGAACATCCATAAACAGGGGTCACGACTGGATGTACACAGCCAGATCCATCCCTGCCATCCTTCCACAGCTAAACTCCAGGAGAGAAGGTTTTGTTCACTTTCTGCTTTCATCCTCTTTGAAGAGATGTAACTTTGAACTAGCAGTGTCACTGTTGGGACCGTTTTGTTCCTGCCATCAATCGTAACATCCTCTTTGTAACTCTCTGTCCAAAAGTGGGACATAACCATAGGACATGCAAGCCAACCAGAAGCTCTCCACTGAACAGGATTTTCCCAACTTAATCTTTTAGGAATGCATTGCTATGTTCTATGATCTTATAATAATCCTTTAAATGATGATTGCTTGAACACAGAAACATTTTTGTCATCAAAGAGAAGTTAGATTCCAAGAAAAAGAAACAAACAAACAACAAGCATTCAGAAACATAACCTACCCCTTTAGTATCTTTCTTCTTGGGGTCATCCACTACTAATGACAGACTCATCCGTTAATCCAAATTTTGAGGAATATCGATTGATCACTGACAATGTCATAGGAAGGTTTAAAGGTACAATCTCTCATCAAAACTTAACTCTTTGATTTCTTAATCCATAAGAATACTATGTTATAATAATACACTGAATCCTGTGATAGCAATTTTTCACAGATGGTATCTTGGCAAGTCTGGATTGCTTATAACAGAACTTCATAGACTGTGTTGTTTAAACTATAAACATTTATTTTTTCACAATTAAGAAAGCCTGTAAGTCCAAAGTCAGGATGCCAATGGATCCAGTTTCTGATAAGGGCCCTTTTACCAGGGTGTAGGTGGTGGTGTCTTTTTTTTTTTTTTTTTTTTTGACCTGAAACAATGATTAAAAATTCATTTCTCACAAGCTTCTTGTAAATGAGAACAGCGGGCCACTTCCTACCACCCAGCTAGTTTAACTCCAAAATAACTACATGGAAACTGTGTTCATTTAAACACTGCCTGGCCCATTATTTCTAGCCTCATATTGGCTACCTCTCACATCTTAATTAACCCAATTCTGTTCATGTGTATCGCCATTTGACTGTGGCTTACTGGCATGAGTCTAACCAGCATCCATCTCGGAGAGGAGAGCCATGGTGTCTGCCTGGCTCTGCTTTCTTTCTCCCAGCATTCTGTTTGGTCTACTCCACCTATCTAAATCTACCCTATCAAAAAGCCACGGCAGTTTCTTTATTTAACCAATGAAAGTAACACATAGACAGATGACCCTTCTACACCAGCTTCTTCCTCTAATAGCACTAATCCTATTCCTGGGGGGGGGGGCATCCCCCTGACCTAAGTATCTCCCCAAATCCCCACTTCTTAATCCCATTTTACTGGAGCATGGGATATGAACAAATGAATTGGGGACCAAGGATATTCAGTTTATAACAGAGGGTTGTGTTTCGAATGTATTTCTCAGTTTATATATTGCCAAAAGTCAGCACACATAAAACCTCAGTGGCATGATACAAAATTAGTCAGTACCAAAGAACAGGAGGCAGCTAGGGATCTGCCGCAAGGCTGTATGGCTCTCGGCTAGGCTTAATCTTTCAGTATGTGCCAAATATCTGTCTATTGATCCAGATCAAGCTCCACCGGGATACCTGAACATCTCAACTCCCCTTTATGTATTCATCATGTTCCAGCAGGCTGCTTCGGGTTTGTTTTCACAGAGAAACACACCCACAGGAAAGAATAAAGCCTGGTGGCAGGCTTCAAAGGTTCAAAATGGAATTTCTGCTTCTATTGACCAGGTACACGGACAAGTGGAGGAACACAGGGTACGTTACTTATATGGTAAACAAAATTCTGGAGGGTGTCTATTAACAGAAGTCAGGGCTCATTTGAGGAGAGGGGAAGATCGGGGTCATATTGACAGTTAATGTATTATTTTCCTCATCCAATTCATCATAAACCCTGCCAACTCTACCTTAGAAATGCTTTCCATAGCTGTCACTGTTTCTTTTATGACTGCAACTAGGGCACTCAGTCTTGCCTACAGATCTCTCTCTCTCTCTCTCTCTCTCTCTCTCTCTCTCTCTCTCACACACACACACACACACACACACACACAAACACACACACACACACACCTTCTCCCTCTCCCTCCCCCCTTGTTCATGACTTGTTCATGTGTAGTCTAGACGCTGAGTTTGGGGCCTTCCTCAATAGTCCCCCACTTTATCACTTTTTTCCTTTTGTAACAGGATCTCTCGCTAAAACAGGGCCTCGTCGATTTTGCTACATTGGCTGACCAGCAAACACCAGGAATCTTCCTGTCTCAGACTCACCAGCACTAGGATTATGGGCACATAATACAGCTTTTTATGTGAGTCCTGTGTTCCAAACTTGTTTCCATGTTTGTACAGCAAGAACGTTCCTGACTTAACTCTATTTCCATCCCCAAGCCTTTAAACTATTCTGTCCACAACTTTTATGTCCCTTTCTCCTCAGACCATTCTTAATATAGCACCAAGATTTTTTTTTCTTTCACAAAGAAAACCTGGTCTTGCGGCTTTTTTATTTAAACTGTCTCAGTGGTGTCCTGCTCTTCTCTTAGTAAAAGGAATGCAGAGACCAAGACCCTGCCTATTGCTAGGACTGTATTTATTCCAGCCTCTTTTGGGCCTGTGTTCCCCATGGCCCTGCTATGTTACTCACACCCTCTCACTCTCTGGTGTCATTCTCCTTCTCTCTAGGAGACTAAGGCTTCTGTGGGTCCCTCTGCCTCATCTAGAGTTTCTGTAGTTCCCATTACTTCAGATCACCAATCCAGTGTCATTTCTGACATTCTCTCCTTCACTTGTCACTATAACAGGTTATACATTTATGCTCTCAAAGCTGCTTGTAATTTTCCATCCTTGCCTGTGATTTTCCAGCACGGTTTATAATGGACAATTACCAGTGTCACTAATTGACAAAGAGCCACTTCCTACTAAAATAAAACTTCCATCATGTCAGAGGTCATGCCTGGTCATTGTAATTCCCTAAAACTTTCATCAAACTGCACAAAAAAGAAAATCATTCTGCTCCCTTTAATTTTGAACACATGGTTTCTTATATTTTAAGTGCTTGATTATAGTCAGTGATGCTGTAGACCCAAGTTCCTTGAAAGGGCATTCTAAATAAATGCAGCAAAATAGCAATTTTTTCTCTGCCTTACAATTTAACAGCCAAATCCTTTCTTTTTCTCACATATGCCTTGCTCAAGGGTATGAAACTAGGAAACAGGCTAGCCAGATTGATTATGGAGTTATTCCTCTAGGGCTTGTGTTTATTTCTTGGTCATTTCTTTGATGAGTCCCTACGTTTTCTGTAAAGTGAAGGTGTGTATTAAAGTCTGCAATGTGCAAAGCAGCTGTTAGGGTTGTATCTGAGAAATGAAGACTACCTGTACGTTCAACACAGAGGCTATTGCTCTCCAACAGAAACCTGCATTATATTAATGGGCTCTGAGAAACATGCAAGCAATTACACTTAACAGCGACTTGGTTTTGAGGAACATTTTTCCTATTTTCTTACTTCCCAGCCCTTTGAACTGCCCATTCAGCTCCCTTTCTCTTAATTTGGCTGAAGGGGATTGGGATGGAGACAGAGAGACAGGGAGACAGAGAACGAGAAAGAGAATGCAGTACTTTTTCTTCCCTTTCTGTTATCCTCCAAGTTACCCCCTTGTTAATGGACACATAGACTGTTACCATGTCTTAATAATTGTAAATGGGATTACAGTGAACATATGACTGTAAATTTCTCCTTCAAATGCTGACTTCTCTTCCTTCAGCTATCTGCTCAGAAACGACAACTATATTGCTACATGAAGCGATAGTTATATTTCCAGTATTTTAAGGATACTGCGGTGTTTTAAGGATACTGTTACATTACTTTTAGCGTTATTCCCACTTCCCTTTTCTCCATACTCTCCGAGTACCAATGCTTTTTTCTTGTCCTTCTGAAAACAGCAGTCCTGACGAGTGTGAACTGATACTTCCTTTCGGTTTGATTTGCATTTCTCAGGGTATTTGTGAGTTCACACGCTTCTTGGTGATCTCTATGTCTAATCGGAAAAAAAAAATGACTCTATGAGTCCTTCCTTCAGTTTTTAATATAATTATTTTCTTTTTACTACTAACTTGTATGGAGTTCTTATTTATTTTAGATTTTAAAATCTTATCTTTAGATGCTGCCTTACAAACATATTCTACTGTTCTACAGGCTTTCCTTTCCCATTGTTGATTGGTAGATTTATTGTTTTGAAGTTTTATGTGCCCACACTCATTTATTTTTGCTTTTATTGTTTGCTCTTCGGGTGTTATTGTTAAGGCTAATGTCAAGGATCATTTTTCTCAGTGTTTCCGTTTAGGAGTTTCACAGTATCTAGTATTTATATCTGAGTCTTCAATCCATTTTATGTTTACTTGTACGACAGAAAGTGAGGGGGCTGAGATTAAGGTTCAAATTCAGCCTCCTATGTGTGAAAACCAGTTTTCTCTGTGTATTTATTGAAACAGCCCTTGTATCTCCACTGTATTCTTGGATCTCTTATCATATGTAAGCTGAACACATATGAATGACTTTAACTTTCATACAGTGGGTATTTGTGTCTATTCTGTATTAATATCATATTGTTCTAATTACTGTAACTTAAAAATTACTGTACTCTAGCTTGAAATTATAAATTAAATGATGATTTATTATTCTTTCTCAAGGCTTTTGTTTTGTTCTCTGGAGTCTTTCATGGTTCTCTATATATTTTAGAATAATTTTTGTTTTATTTTGTGGCAAATTATCTCAGAGTTTTGATAAGGATTACTTTGAATCTATAGGTTGCTTTAGGTAGTATAAACTATAATAAATCCATTCTTTTGCTTACTTATGAGTGTATCTTTCCATTTATATGTGCATTCTTTGGGTTATTTCATCAATGTTTCATATATATATATGCACTCCTTATATAATTATATAAATTATATATATATATCCTCCTTGGTTAAATTATTCTTAATTATTTTATTCTTTTTAATGCTTTTGTAGATTATATGATTTATTTCATTTTTAGATAACTTGTTTTTAGCGTTCAGAAATGTGTAAAATAATTTTTGTATGCTTCTCTTTTATTCTAGCCATTTATTAAATTATTTCACAGATACATATCTGAACATATCCATGTCATCTGCAAAGAATGATAATTTTTCTAATTTTTTTCCAATATAAATGCTTTTCTCTCATTTTTGTTTTTCTTTCAGCTTGGGATTTCTAGTACTGTTCTTAATAGAAGGGATGAGAGTTGTTATCTCTGATGCATTTTTAATCTTACAGAGACGCTTTTGACCTTTTATGATTAGGTATGATGCTACCTGAAGTCTTGTGGTATATAGCCTATACTGTACCAAGCTACACTTCTTTTATACACAGTTTGGGAAAGTGTCTATCATGAAAAAACATGGAATTTTGTCAAATTCTTTGTTTTCACTTATTGAGAAGAGGTGATTTTTAATTGGTTAGCTCTTCTTTCTGTTAATGTGGAGTTCAACATTTATTTATTTGAGTAATCTGAACCATCCTTGAATCTCAGGGGAATATCTCACTTTTTATAGTGTATGATCCTTTTTTATGTGTTTCTGAATTTGATTTACTAGTATTTTATTGAAGACTTTTGTGTCTGTGTGCTCTTAAGAGATGTTAGTATGTAACTTTTTTGTGTTTTTATCTCTTTTTTATCTCAATACAACACTAATCTTACAAAACATTATTCAATTTCTTCAAATTATTTGAGAAATATTATTCCATATGTAATATTTAGAAGAATTTTTTATTGAAGTCTTAAGATCTTGAGTTTTACTTTGACAAGAATCTTTCATTACTAAATTCTTAATTAAATCTCCTTATTATCAGTATATTCAGAATGTCTTTTTCTTCATGTTGCAGGTTTTCAGATTCTGTTTTTAGCCATTTATCCATTTTTTCTGGTTCACACGATTTTTGATGTATAGTTGGTGGTAAAAAAAAAAAAAGAATCCTTTATATGAGTTCTGGGAGTCCATAATGTAACAATATAATTACAGTTAAAAATATAATATTTTATAGTTTAATTTGATAACAAAATAATTTTAAATGTTCACTCCAAAATGAGAGTGAGTTGACCAACTGTCTGTGATAATTACAATATATGATATATGAAATTATTGTTTGGGGTATTGTCTTAGTTATTGTTCTTTGCTGTGAAGAGATACCATTACTAAAGCATCTTATTCTGGAAATCATTTAATTAGAGGGCTTGGTTACAATTTCAGTGGTTTACTCCTTTAGAATCATGAACAGACATCTTTGGTCCCCAAGGCTGCTCAACTCAGGAAGAATGGCGGTAGGCACAGGTGGTGCTGGGAAACTAGATAAAAGCTATATCCTGATCCGTAAGCTGAAAAAGAACTAGATCTATCATGATTCTTTGAGATCTCATTGCCCATCCCAGTGACAAATTTCCTTCAGTAAGGCCATACCTACTCCAACAAGGCCACACTTCCTAATCTTTCTCAACTAGTACCAATCCCTGATGACTGATAACTAAGTATTCAAATATATACAACTGTGGGGCCCATTCTTATTTAAACCATTACATA
>NW_026067902.1:1860544-1987285 GCF_014885135.2 Alexandromys fortis | reverse complement strand
TATATAATCATTTCAGTTGTCTCAATAAAGCAGAAAATTGATCTATGATTTGGTAAAATCAAATATTAACTACTCAGGAAGTTAACTTGGACTATTTCTGTGTGTTCGTCGGATGAGCCCATGTAAACATATCATTCTATAAACGTCATTCATTATAATCATAAATCACTTCCCCCAAATCTATCCTTTTGCTTAATGCATCTGTTCTTGGATACCTGGAGCAGAAGCATCCCTACAGAATGTGGGAAGAGTTCTCCCTCTCATCTGGATTGACCTGATTCGGACCTGTGATTTGAACTGTAATGATAGAGGTCTTCTCAGAGGTAATTTGTAGTTAGGCCAAAAACATGTAAAGCTGTATGCAGCCATAATGTCAGGTGAATTCTAGTACTGACGTTTCTGATTCAGAAAGATCTGTGTGGGCTAATGAATAGATTAAAGGAAGTCAGTCTGAAAAAAAAAAATCAAGAAGAAAGTGAAATAAGGAATATGGTCAGAACATTAGTGAGTTGTAGCAGCAAGAGAAGCGAGAAGAGAGAGGTGCTCAATTCAGGCCAAGGCCTAGTAAATCGATGTGAACATTACACCACACAGTCTGAGAGAATTCCTTAAATTCCTGTAATAATTCCCATTGGTTATATAATGAAATCCAACCTTTACAAAATATAAATAAATTCAAGGCAACATAGAGATTTTTCTACAGGAATTAAGAATCCAGAAAACATATGCTAGTCCAGAGGATGCTGTTTCTACAGAGTTTAGCTAGAGAGTTTGGGCCCCTTCATTCTTTGGTTGACCTCATGTTTTTCTGATTTCATCTGGCCTTTCTAAAGAATTATAACACAAAAAGAGCGCTCACCATGGAAGAATCACATATTCTGATGATAAAAGAAGACTGTCAAACAAGTTTTTTCCTCCTAGCTGTGAACAAAAACCTTGTAACATTTATAAGCACAGAAATCAGCACCCCAGCCTGTTTCTATAACAAATTGAGTCTGTTATAGAATTGAAGCAACTAAGATTGAAACAGCCACAGATAATTATTAAGCATGGCCTCAGATATCAGTCTGCTGGTTCTTCTCTTGATGAAAGGATGACGGAGGCCAATATCAGGGAGTTATTGGTATATGACTACCAATTCACCACTCACTGAATTAATGTCATAAGAATGGTTGTTCCTGAGTCTGTGGTACCAAGCGGACAACTGTATGAGTCTTGATTGATCTACAGGTTGTGAGGTCTGCACTCATGAGCACTCTCTCCTACATGTGTGAGGTTAGGATGGCTCACTCTACTCAAATAATCTGGGCTGGGATATATGAGTCTCATTCTCTAGCAGCCAACTTGGGGGATTTAAAAGAGTAAATAAAGTTTCTCAAAAGTCACAGCTGGGATGTAACACATCCACTGAATTCAGCTAGTTATGGTTCACCACAAAGCAAACATGGATTAAAACTTGTGGGAATTCCATCATTTCTGGATGGGAGGAGCTGTTCTTGGTTGATATAATGTGCCTGAGTACCATATCTTCTGAGATTAAAGACTTCCATCTCAGAGTAAAGCTACTTAAGACACACAACATTGGCGGGCAGGGGCTCAGGTAAATTAACAAGATGCTCTAAAGTAAGGTGAAATATTCTGTCCTGCAGGGATGCTCATTAAGATCGGAACATAGGCAAGTCAGAATCTTCAGGAAGTCACGGAAACTGACCAACTGGACTAGGCTTCTCCCTTCTCAAGCACCAGACCAGGCGAACTGCTTAGAAGAAGCAAAAAAAAAAAAAAAAAAAAAATCAGGGCTGTCGGGAAGAGGCATAGACCAACTGAGCTGCTTGAAAAGGCTCAGACCAACTGAGTTGATAAGGATACTTTCCAACCTGTTGAGCTATCTGTAGGATGTGCTGTGCACTTACGGAAGGTTTCCAGCTTCCATAAGATGTCACCCCCGCCAGGGTAGACTTTTGCTAACGCAACAGTCTTTGAGTCATTTATGCTTCTGAATGCAACCCCTTACTGATACTTCTGCAAGTAACCACAATAAAATACACTGGCTTATCAAAATGAAACTTGGTGGCACCCTTACTTTGGTCTGACATCATTTTCCTGTCTAGTGTGAGCATTATCAAAGGGTATAAAGTGAGAGCTCTATTTGTGTGAATATTGAAAATTGAGAAGAATAGGATATCATTTGTATCATTACCACCTCACTGCATTTCTTATTGCATTATAACTAACAAGCAAAAGTCCAAGTCCCCTCTAACTTCTCTGTAACCATTCTTAAATAGCTGTACGCTAAGGAAGGAAAGCTGATGAATGATCCCATTTCATATTCATGACACCTCACCTCAAGTGTAACCTCAGTGATAACTGAGAGTTCTATAATTGCCTAACTAATTTCTTTCTGCTTCCTCTTCCTTCTCCCCCATCCTTCTCTTCCTTGTCACGAAACAGTCATTTTACATTTCCTCATTTTAATCAACACAGTAATACATGGCCACTTCATCTTTCTCTGTGAGTGACTTCTTCACTGAGCAAGCAGAAACAAAGAGAGACTCTGTCTTCCAGAGTATCCAATTCACCTATGATTTTGAATAGTGCTCATGCCTCCTTCCTCTATTGATTTCATTCCCTGTACTCAAGTTAGTGCTGGACTTCTTCATCACTTGGCCCCTCAGGGAACAAACTCTGCCAGATGCTTATCTCCGTCCTGTATCTCAGCTTCTCCCTTTACATAATCATTCTTGGAACTAAATAAACATTCTGTTACTGAATATATTTCACCACCACGAAATCTCCTTTTAACCCTATTTCCCTCCACCCTGCCATATAATTTTTTCCTAAACTTTCTGTAGTAAATCTTTAAAAAACTTTAACCTTTTCATTCTCTGCTTTCTTGTTCAGTCATTGTACTCTCACTAAAATCACATTCATCAAGATTGTGCATGACCTTAAGTTGATAAGTACAGCCAACACTGAGTTCTCTCATAAATTCATTGACTCTATTTGAACTGAAGGACATCTGCTGAGACATTTTGATGCCTGGAAAGTTGGATGCCACTGAAGGAGATTGCCTCAGGTGGCCTTTAACATGAGAATAAAGGTACCAAATATGGTCACATAAAAGTTTCATTGAGTCGTTGGCTTTCAAATTCTTGTCTCACAAATTTCAAGAATAAAATTCATGGACCACAACGGAGTGAAGTTTAGAAAGAAGAATTTTATTTTAGTAATAAATAAGGTGGCTATGCTGTTAGCAGGATCATGTTCCAGAAAATGGTGTACCACTGAGTTGTTAGTCCAGTAATTATACACAGGACGAATGGCAAACACTGGGATAAAATTTGGGAGGAAGTCAGGCGACTTTGCACAACGATGAGATATCTAGGTGCCTTCCCCCGGTTCTGGTAATACTATAAACTATAGCTTTCAGATAAAAGAATGGTTCTTTAGGAGAAGTAACAAGGAACCACAAACCAGAACTCTGTTCTGGCATTTCTGCCATCTAGAAAGGACATTCATGAAACTGCTGCTTTAGGATCCTTGCCCTACTTAACCAGTGTCCCTAGTTCTTGTTCTCACCACATTTTTTTTAAGATTTTTTTTTATTTATTGTATACACAGTATTCAGCCTCCTTGCATGCCTGCAGGCCAGAAGAGGCCACCAGATCTCATTACAGATGGTTGTGAGCCACCATGCGGTTGCTGGGAATTGAACTCAGGACTTCCTTAAGATCAGTCAGTGCTCTTAACCTCTGAGCCATCTCTCCAGCCCCCACCACATTTTAAGATGGCTTCTGACACAATGCATTTCCTGTGTTCTCTCCTCCTACCTTGTGATCTCAATTCTGTACTCAAAATCACTATTAAGATATTAATATCTATTAGATACCACGATTAGATAACACAGTTGTAAATACTGAATATTCAAAGCAGCTTGTGTTCTGAGGACCAGTAGCAGTGCCATCATTTTGGGAGACGGTTAAAACTCACAGCCCCTGTGCAACACAATCTGCATTTTAACAAGATCCTCAGGTGCTGTTTATGTACTCTCAAACTGTGTTAATGTTGCTGCCGGCTGATCCACCTGAGTAGTTCTCTAACTGCTCTGCGTAGAAGAAATCATTCTTCAGGGAGGTCTAAATTATCTAACACCAGTTCCTCAGTGTTTCAGCTCTGTTTTACTGAACTCTCACACCCCACACGTCAGGATCCAATACTGTTACTTCCCCTTAATTGTTCTTTGACGTTGGTCTACCTCAGGCTGAGAGCTCCAGTTTGGGATTACTCCAAATATAAGGTCACTGGCTCAGTTTAATGACAAGTCTCTTAGTGACTGTAAATCTACTTGGGATGACAGTTTTGAAAAGCATCCAGCTCTGTGTATGCAGAGTTCTGTCCCCTGCCAAGAGGATGCTGTGGAAGAGTCCACATGTTATCCGTGGTATGTTCAACAAAATTTGACGAACTGGGGTAATAGTTGGTCATATAGTTTTCATGTTCAAAGAAGGACTGTGTGCTGATCTTACAAACAATTTCTGACGGTCTCGTCTTCCTTGTGGAATAGAAGGATGAAAAATGGAAGGGAGAAGTACAGCATACCACACCTCACATTTCCGTTTTATCTATATTTCAGTTCATTTTGGGGAAGAAAAAAACTGCAGTGTATTCTCTCAAGGGCATTCATTATTCATTGTAAACCATTATGTAGATGATGAGAATACATTACCTGAGAGCAATTATCTCTCTTAAGGACACTCAGCTAAGAGCTTTTCTAATATATATATATATATATATGTATATATATATATTATATATATATAGGAAATTGCAAACAAAATATGGTTCATAGGTATGAGATGGAGGAGTTTCCTTTTCTATTTGTGTGTGTGTTATCTCACTTTCTCTGTCACCAGAACTCCTGTGTCTTCTTTCCAGTCTAAGAAATAGACTGTTTAAGTTATATTAAATACTATAAATTTAATAAAAAGTTTTGATTTCTACTTTGCTTATATCATCAATATTGGTTTACAGGAAATAAAAATATAAATATTGGAAATATATTCATTCCTTGTCAATGGTCCAGGAGCTTTACCCAGTAGACTTCACTGAATGGGATGAGAATACAGAAGTGGATGGAGCATATACCCTGCCTTCCATTAGTGTGACACATACAGAGAACACTAGTATCATAGAGACAAAGTATAGGGGAGAAAAATCAGAGGTAGACACGAACACTGTTAAGATCTATGCAACGGAGTGAAAGAAAAGAAAGACAATCTGAGCAAATGGTCAAAAGAATCCCATGTAAGAAAGTAGTTTTTAGGCTAATATGTAGAGTTAGATAAAATTTGAAAATAATAACACTGTTCATATGGAAAATTCTATTAAAAATGGAAGAACTGATTTTTAAGGAAAAATAGAAAAGGTGCAATAAAATATTAATCCATTTCTATGTTTGAAATAATTCCATTTGCATTTTTCCATGGGGACAAAGATTAGATAAATAGCCAGAAGGAAACAAAGAAGAGAAAAAGAAGCTAAATTGTAATATCTCTTGCCCATGGAAACAATAGACGGATAAGACAGACTTACTAATTTTATTTTAATAAATATATACTATATATATACATATTCCACTCAAAGTATATTTTTTTCTCACTTAATAAGTCTTAACTATGGCTTTCTCTCTCTCTGCTCCTCCCAGTTCCTTTCCACCTCCCTTCCCATCCGAGTTCACTCCCTTTCTGTCTCTCATTAGAAAAGAACAGGCTTCTAAGGATAATAATAAAATACAACAAAAATAAAATGTACTAAGATAAAATAAAAACTACTACATTGCCATTGGCAGAGACAAACCAACAGAAAGAAAAGAGCCTAAGAGAAGCCACAAGAATCAGAGACTCACTAGTTGGTAAACACAGATTTTTCCATCGAAGCACAAAACTGAAAGCCATAATATATATGCAGGGACATGGTGGAGACCTGAACTTGCTGCTTCAGTCTTTGTTTGCTTATATGAGATTTGCTCACGTTGATTTAAAGGGTCTTGCTTTTCTCGTGTCCTTTCCTACGTTCTTCCCTCCTCATTTTCTGAGGGGTTGGTTCCTGAGCTCTGGGCGGGGGGGGGGGGGGGGGGGGGGGGGGGGGGGGGGGGGGGGGGGGGGGGGGGGATTTTGATGGAGACATCTCCTTTACTGCTGAGTCTTCCAAAGCATCTTACCTCTGAATAATGTCTGTCTGTGGGTCTCCATATTTCTTTCCATATGCCGCCGGAGGAAGTTTCTATGCTGATGGCTGGACAGGCACTGATCTATAAGCAAGTAGAATGTCATTAGGAATCACTCTATTGCTCTGTTCTCTTAGTAAGAGCCCTATTGCTGAAGTCAAATTTGGTTTTAACCTAGGTACATGAGCCATCTAGTCTCAGGTTTTTGGTTACCCAAGCAGTGTCATGTATGGGATCCATCTTGTAGAGTGGGCCTTAAATTAAATTGGATTTTGGTTGGCTCCTCCCACAAGCTTTGTGCCGCCATTGTCCTAGTGTATCTTGTAGACAGAACACCATTGTTGAACAAATGGGTTTTTTTTATGGTTTGGCTGATGTTTGTGTCTTTTTTGGTATCATGTGGAGTATATTCCTATTCCAAAGACACTGGGACATAAGGGTGAAAACTCTACATAAGCACCAGTTCAGCTTCTCCGTGTTCAATGAGCTGTGTTGATATTGTCTTCAGCAGTAGGGTTTGCAATCAGTTTGTGGAGAACAACCTAAACGTCTTGACAAAGACCTGGGTTGTTTGGGGATTCTCATGGGACCCGTTTGGCCAACAACTCATTTAGATGTAACCCAACCCCTATGGCCATTTTATTTCATTAAGTGTGTGTGTGTGTGTGTGTGTGTGTGTGTACACGCACACGTGCATGTGTGTGCATGTGCGTGTGTGTGCAATCCATGTGGATTCATGTGTGGAGATCAGAAGATAAATTTCGGGAGTCACTTCTGTCCTTTCATTGTGGATCTGGGCATTGAACTAAGGTCATCAGAAGGTGCTGCAAGCACTGTTATCTACAGGGTCATCTCTCCGACTGAGTAATTTTGCTTTAATGCCATAAAATAGCCTCAATACTGGACAATAGCAATGACTTGTACGGGTTTTCCTTTGCTCTGTGGTAGTTTCCTGATGTCTCTGGATCATTCTTTGTTGGAATGTTTTTCTTCTCTCTCACTGTCATGTAGGACTTCAGAAAGACTTTTTCTACATCTCTGATACTTCTCCATGCTTTAACTTTGGGTAGTGTGTATTTGTCCTTAGTGACCTTGAGCCTTCTCCACCATTTCCATACTCTTCATTCCATGCAACAGATCAGCCCCCCGTTACTTCAATCATATGAATAGAACAGAACTTTAACACAGAATTAAAAAATAGATAGAGTTTAAGAGTATTACAACATTGTTTTTAAGTTTAGCCTTAGTAACATTTCCAGAATGGAAGCATGAAGGAAACTATTGGTCAAGAAGACTGGAAAGGCAAAACTTACCAATGCAAGGACAATATTCTTACTAAAGTAAAAATACCTCTTCAGTGAAACAGTAGTAACATAAAAAATAAAGAGTCCTAGTATTGGTGCAAACATATTAATTGAAGAATCTCCTGGAAATGCGCATCCTTCAGAAGAAACTAAGTTTTGACTGATAAAGAATTCGTGGAAACTCTCATTTCATACTCTAACTTGTGTAGTTAAGATTCATGTTATATGAAACACACATATCTCTTAAACTTGTTTTGCTTTTCTGATAGCAATAATCTAATACTAAAACAAATTGATTTTTCCAAAGCCTCCAAACATATTTATATCTTTCTTCTTATAATATTGGACATTTTTTGGCAGATGAGGCTGAAAACAAAAATGTACTTGGGCAGCTGGGCACTCTTCCTTCGCTCCCATTAGTGATTAAGCATTTCCTTGCGGCAGGGAATGAGCCTGAAGTTGGCATTTAATTGACAATGTAAACATTTTGAGTAAAAACAAGAACCTGAGTGGGAAGGAAAAAAAATGCCCACAAGAAGCATATTGCATTTATCATCTCAGGAGGAGGCCATCTCCACACCTTTTTCCAAAGGGAAGGGTCTGAGCTATATGCCATGAATAAGTAGTTCTCCTCAAGATCTTTGCTTCTAAATGGAGCTAAGCACAACTGAGCCTCTAAGTTGTGTTTCTCTTTCAAGGCAGCACAAAAATCTGTATCCATTTATTTTGTCTATTCGCAGCATATATATATATATATATATATGTGTGTGTGTGTGTGTGTGTGTGTGTGTTTAGTAGCATTTTATATAATATATATATATATATATATACACACACACACACACACAATAAAACACACCTTTCTATTCCAAACTCATATCCTTGCTTGTGCTTGTTAAGTCTGCCCTCTCCTATCTTCAAATCTCTCATACTATTACTTCAGACCTCAGTTACTTCTTAAGGTGTATGTGGGAGGGAGAAGGAAGCCTCATCTGTGTTTAAGTAGTGGCAAGTTTAGCAATGTTTTCAAGGTGACACTTCCTGCATTTCTTAGGCTATAGATTGAAAGCTTTTTGCATTTGTAAAATGCTGCATCCACAAAAAGAAACAGTGTCAAGAAGGAAACCACCTGATTTGTCTAAAACTCTTGATTAGTTTGAAATGTCTGCCGTTGGCAGTTTGAAAGATGTTACCAATAAATGAGAAGTTCCAGGCTCTACTCTGAAACTTGCCTGCAGCTCAGAACTTTTAATATTTATAGGGCATGACCTCCAACTGTCAATGATCGCTTACTTTCCACAAAGCTATTCTGGGGCAAATGTCAGTTGCTGGAGGAGCCAAGAACACATTAGGCTTTGGATTCAATATTGTGCTTACAGCGGAAGGGAAGTTTTACCTGCGTGTGAACAGTCATTGCTTTGACCAACAATGAACCACTTGGGCTTTGTCAGGAACTGGTGATGATACCAGGGCTTTATAACCTTCCAACTATCAGAACGTTATCCATTCAAAAGAACAGCCCCGTCACTTATATAAGTGGCATTTTAGAAACATGAAAACCCAAGCCTTATGATTATATAAACAGTTGGGTAAAATAAACCAAAGGGTAAAAGTGTTTATGAAGACTATCCTCAAGTGTTCAGTAATGTAGCTTCTTTGTTTAAACTGGAAGAATGTTCATATTTGAAGAAAGTACCCAGATTCTTAAAAATGAAGTATGACCTGGAAAGAAGATGGATTCTTCTGTTAAACCAAATACAAAATATCAGGACCTACAGCAATCTTGACAAGATATAAAACCTAGAAAATCAGTACAAATCAGGACTCTCAGGACTCCATGGATATTTTGAGATTATTCTGAGCTGAGTTATTTTTTTCAGAAAATGCATATGAGTATTTGCATATTTTAGAAAAGCAAAGGAACTCATTATAATACAGTTAAGTAGTTCTCAAACTTCCCAGTGCTATGACCCTTTAATAGAGTTCATCATGTTTGTAGAGACACCCCATACAATTATTTTTGTTACTACTTCATAACCCTAATTTTGCTACTGTTATGTATCATAATACAAACATTTAATATATGACCCCCATGAAAGGGTCATTTGACATCCCCAAAGGGGTCAACCTATAGATTGAGGACCGCTTGTGTAGTTTCTTCCTTTGCAAGTCTGGACTGGACTAATGAGCACAGGAAATATACAGAAGCAGTTGGCAATTTAGTCTCAAGTGGATTGTGGATGTTGGTGCACCTAAGAGTTAGAGGCAGTGCAGTAGGCAGTGAGAGTTTAGTGTTGTTTCCCACAAAGCATGAGTTGGAGTCTTATCCCCAGGGCAATAGTGTTAAAAAAAAAAAAAAAAAAACAGACCTTTGAAAGGCACCAGGACTGTGTGGTTCCACCCTCATGTGCAGATTAAGGCTGAATATAAAAATACTTGAGGCTGCAGTTGAGTCTATTACTTTCTGAATCTCATACTGTCTCAGTCCTCTGCCTTCCACCATGAGATGAAAGCGAAGAAAGATGAGCACACCAACCTCAGACGTCTCACCCTTTAGAACTGTGAGAAATCTGGTTTTTTTCTTAGTAAATTATGCAGGCTTTGACACACTGTCAGAGCCACATGCAAAGTTATTTCACCAGTCATCAAAGCCCACACTGTTATCCCATCCCGATCATTTTGATGAAGCATCAAAGGTTGGTACTGAGATGGGAACTTTCATTCAACAAATGCTTAGTAAGAACATTCTATGTGCCTGTTTCCTTTAGGCATGCAGGATATATCAAGGCTCAGAGAGGTGCAGAGGCCTTTGTATTCATTAGTTTATCTTCAGGTAAGGGAGGGGGAACAATAATTGAATAAATAAATAAGCCATAATAAAATCAATTGTTAGTTGAGGTTAGGAAGCAATTTTAAAAGGTGATATTTGAAGAAAAAATTAATGCAAGTAAGAGAGATACCCAAACAGCTAACTTAAAGAATATTGGTGGAGGGAGAGAAGTCATGATGATAGTCAGCATATTTGAGGAGGAGCCACAGGCCCCTGTGCTGGAACTGGACTGAGGGAGGGAGTGGCTTCAGAAAAACAGTGGAAGGAGAATGGAGCATTTTATAGAAGATTTGCCTGCCATTTTCTAACTTTGTTTGTCTAACTTAAGCTTTGAAAGGTTTAAAAGGTTTCTTTAATTAAGAATGAGCCATAATAAGACTGGAGTACAGGTGTTTCTGTTAGTAGGTGTTTCCAACAATTCTAATGAGAGGAAGGGGCCAAGTCCCAAGTGATAACACAGGTCAAGGGAAGGGGTCAGATTCTGACAATGTTTACAAAGCTAAAAGACAGAGTTCATCCCCCAATTGCTCGAAAGTAGGGATGAAAACAGCCAAATCAAGAACACCTAGAAGACTTCCCTCTTAGTTAGCTGGAAAGAAGATGTTGATGTTTAACTGAGATCTAACTAACCGTTTCAAGGGGCAACTCTGAGGAGAAAAAAGCTGTTAAATAAACCGCAGCTACACAGAGTCTAAAATGTCTTAGACATGCAAGTAGAGATAGTGGCGATCTGGAAACAGAAGCTCAGGAGTAAGATTTAACCCAGGGCCATGAGCACAGGGTGGGCACTGAAAGGCAGGGACAGAAGTATTTTAAATATCTCAGTTACCAACTGTTACAGAAGGACTGGGGAATGTACAGAACCTGAGATTTTAATAGCACCTCCTCCACATCTGAGTTGGGCTAGCCTTTGCTAATTTGCTATCAGTCAGCTCTTATAAATCTATTAATAAAGTGTAATATCTGGATTTGAGTCCCCCCAAAAGCAGAGGTTAAGATGGGGAATATGAGAGAGCAATTTACTGGGAAAGCGGGACTGAGCCATGAAGATACTAGGAAAGCTGGTGGTTTCAGCATTGACTGGGTTTCTGTCCTTCCTGGTTCCCACAGTCATTAAGTCCCAAAGAAATCACACAGAGGTCTACATTAATTATAAACTGATTAGCCCAGTACTTTAGGCTCTTCTTATTAACTAATTCTTATAACTTATATTAGCTCATGTTGAAATATGAAGCGGCGGGGCTGCGTCCCCAACACCCCGGCCGCTTGGCTAGCTCATGCCCGAAATAACAACACGCAAACGGTATTCATTTAAGGAACTGCTTGGCCCATGAACTCTAGCCCTTACAGGCTAATTCTCGCACCTGGTCTAGCCCATTTCTAATGATGTGTGTAAGCACCCCAAGGTGCGCTTACCGGGAAGAGTCTAGCCTAAGTCCATCCGGGATTGGAGGAGCTTCATTGCGTGCATCTGCCTGGGAGAGCTGAGCATGGCGTCTCTGCTCCAGCAGAGCTGTCAGGTCTCTCCAGGAGCAGAGCAGAGTCTGACCTCACTTCCTCTTCTGCCCAGAATTCTATTCTGTTTACTCCTCCCATCTATGTTCCAAGCTGAGGCCAAGCAGTTGGTTTATTATAACTTAACCAATGAAATCAACAGATTGATATATGACACTCCCACATCAAGCTCATATTTCTTGTCTACGTTAGCCACGTGGCTTGGTACCTTTATAAACAAGGCATTCACATCTTGCTTCCTCTGTGGCTGGGTCACGACTGCAGACTGTGCTTCCGTCTTCCCAGCATTCTCATTGCCCTGCCTCTACTTTTTAGCCTGGTCACCTCACCTATACTTCCTGCCTGGCTACTGGCCAATCAGCATTTTATTAAAAATAATACAAGTGGCAGGATAAAAGACCATTGTCCCACAGCAAGCTGGACTTGATGTGCATTTCTGCAGCTAGAGTGACAGCGCAGTTTGTCCCATCTGAAGCCAAAGATACTGTAGCATATCACACGTGATCATAACCAATGCCACCCAGATTCACTGTGGAAATTAGACAGGTAGAGTGACTCACATTACAGCTCTTCTGTGAAAGATTCTGGCCTTCCCTTACTACAATCCTAACATTTAATAGGTGTGTCTCCTGTTGGGGGAGCCTGCTTGTTCATCCCGGCCACCTAGGACAGAAAGAATCACACAGAAACTATATTATTTAAATCACTGCTTGGCCCATTAGCTCTAGCTTCTTATTGGCTAACTCTTACATCTTAATTTAACCCATCTCCATTAATCTGTGCATCACCATGAGGTCATAGCCTACCAGCAAAGTTTTAGCACGTCTGTCTCTGGTGGCAGCTCCATGGCTTCTCCCTGACTCTGTCCTGCTTTCTCCCAGCATTCAGCTTAGCTTTCCCTGCCTACCTAAGTTCTGCCCTGCTATAGGTCCAAAACAGTTTCTTTATTCATCAATGGTACTCACAGCATACAGAGGCGAATCCCACATCATCCTCCCTGTCTCCTGTGTGTGTGTGTGTGTTTAAACTGGTATATAAGTACACAAAGGTCAGAGGAGGACATAGTATGCCTTCACTGTCCATATGATTTTTAAAATACATTTATTTATTTTGTGCATATTTTCAGCTCATTTGGATAGCCTATGGATTTCTGAAGTTTGCCTTGGACCTTCCCTGGGATTACACATATCTATGGCCATACCCAGCTTTTAAGAGAGTTCTGGGGATTCAAATTCAGGTCTGCTCCAGGCCTATTTTTTCTCTTGATCAATAAATGGTTTTCTGGATTCACTACTGATTATATATACATGTATTATATAATATTACTGATTATATATGGAATATAAATGTATGCTTATGCATATATATACACACAATCTTCCATAAGAATTTATATAGAGATTATTATCCACACACTTAAAAACACAACCTGTATCGTTAGGAATGAAACTACAAGCATGTTTCTCTTTACAAGAAACTGAGGCTGACAACATGTTTGATTCACCATTGCTGAGAAGAGCACTTCCCTTCCACAACCAAACATCTACTGGACATTTAAAAATGCTTTGTTTTCCTGTAAGAACTCTGATTCTCAGCAAACTACATTAAATGTACACAAGCAAATGGAGAAATGCATTCTAATTTTTTTTCTATATTGTTTGTCTAGAAATCAAGGCATTTAACCATTAAATTAGAAAAGGGCACAATGGTCAATGGACAAGGATAATTATTTTATCCAGGAAGTACTAAGATTGACGTAGTACTTTGCCTCTGTTTATTGTCTGAAGCAAAGAGAGGATGTTCTTTGTTCTGATTAACCATCTTCATTGTCAAAATTTGTTTGAAAGTCACCATAAATTGTCCTCTTTTATGTCTGCAAATGAGGGTTTTGGGTGAGGCCCTACCTCTAGTCATTCTGCATGTAAAAGAACTTCATCCATTTGATCTGGGGACCAATGAGATATTTTCATTAAGAGAAAATTTATGATGAGAGCTACTAGACAAGGAATGAAGAGGAAGGTAGCATAAGACCTGAGTTGCACACTTCCTGGCTTGAAACTTTAGAGTGGTATATCCACATGCTAAAATGCAAAAATCACTACTTAGGTTATGCCTGTCAGTACTCAGGTTATGCTTGTCAGAACTAAATCAACCAATAAATGTCAGACAATTAGAATGGTGACATCTAATTGGGATAATATAAAATATATGTAATACATGGTCTTTCATGTTTCATGATAGAAAGCTTCAAGAAGTCAAAGAAGTAACTATCTGATGAGCTGAAAGATGCTGAGGGTTCTCAGGTGCCTCAGATTTGTCGGTGAGGAGGGTACTCATCAGATCCAACACATGAAAGATCCTGAAGGATAACCTATTGAACAGGGCTCCTTCAACAAGCTTGCCCTATGCCCTTCCTCCTCTGCATCTAAGGTAGTTTGACTGAGAAGGGGCCCATAGGCTCATACGTATGAATATGTGGTTCCTCAGCGAAACTGTTTGGTGTGGTTAGCAGGTATGGCCTTCCTTGCTAGAGGAGATGTGTCACTTAGAATGAACTTTGAGATTCCAAGAGCCCAACCATTCCTACTTAGCTGTCTCTACCTCATGCATTTAAATATATGTAAGTTCTCAGCTATTGTTACAATGCCATGGCTCCCTGCTTGCCACCATGCTTTCTATTGTGATGTTATAAACTCAAACCTTATGAAAACTATAAGCCATGAATTAAAGGCTTTCTGTTTTCAGTTTCTTTGGTCAGAGTGTTTTATCACAGGAGTGGAAAATTAACTAAGATGCTGTCCTTTATAGTTTGTGAAATTAACTGCCAAATTCCTGAGTTCTGTGAATCCTAAGAGCCATTAGTCAAGCTGTAGTAGGTCATCATAGGAACCCGAGTACATAGCTGGCAGCAGAGTGATGTTTTAGGGGCTTGGACTTGTGATCAAAATCTGAGTCAAGGGCAGTCTCAAAAGACTTTGTGGAGATCAGGCTATGCTCTGCTCTAAGTTACTCCCCATTGCATAGAGTAAAAGCTTCAGGCTGTTGCTTGTCCCAAGTGACTCCATTTTACAAATAGCATTTTGCTCATTTTGAGTGCAAATGCGGAGACAGGATGGCTCTACATCTTGTTTACGCAAGTAAACAACTACAATCTGTCCAGGACAAACTATGGCACAGGCAGTTAAGATACTCATGCAGATAGAATATTCTGCATGTGAAGTTACCATATTTAATCAGACCATGTAGAGCCAGCCATGCATGCAGAGCATATCAGAAAAAAATAAAGAAAGAAAAAGAAAATACCAAAGAGCTTACCAGACAAGAAGATCAATAATCATCCAATCACTCCACAGGGATCTATAAAATGGGAACCATTTAACACTAGTGCGGAAGCACCCACTGACATAATCAGACTATCTACTGCAGGTGTCATGAGACTGACAAGCAAAAAACTCCTCACTCTCCTCCTGGAGATTCAGTCTCCTTGCTTGATGCTATTCACTCAAATTGCCATTCATCTAGACTGAGTTCTCTTGCTTTGAGAAGTTCTGAATCTCACACTGAGCCTTCTCTGTGTATCTCAAGCACTCAGTGACTGGCGTCATCAGTATGTTAGTAGAATATCTAGCTAACCACCTGCCAAGGTTCTCTGTGTCAGCATCAGGTTTCTGCTCTTGCCCTCATGGCCTTCTTGAAATTTGCAATGCCTTTAACTCTTTTAGTCTCATCTGAATGTGTGTGTGTGTTTGTGTATTTGTGTGTGTGTGGGTGTTGTAGTTATGTAATCTGCAAATGGATACTAATGCTAAAATGGGAAGAGAAAACCTGTATATGATATGGATATGCCTATCAATCAAAATCAGTAGTATTTGGTGATTTTTTTTTCAGGTTTAACTTGAAGTTCCTTGTATTTTATTGCTGTTCAATAAATTTATGAAAAGACATAATGAAAAGGCAACAAGGTGTCTTTATTTCTGACATAGTGCATCCGTGACGGAATGATCACTCAACCAGTGGACTCTTTTGTTATACTCAAGTGAAGAGTGTAAGACTTGAATTAGAGAACATGCAGTTAGTTCTTGTTGTAGGAAAGTGTAGGTTTTTTTTTCAACTCTTTTACTTTTGGCTCTTTGGGGGCTCACTACCCAGCTTCCAAATAAATGCACACAAAGTCTTATTCTTTTTTATAAATGTCTAGCCTTAGGTTGGCTTGTTACTAACCAACTTTGTTTTTTTGTTTTTTTTTTTTTTGTTTTTTTTTTTTTTTTGGTTTTTNTTTTTTTTTTTTTTTTTTTTTTGGTTTTTTGAGACAGGGTTTCTCTGTGGCTTTGGAGCCTGTCCTGGCACTAGCTCTGTAGACCAGGCTGGTCTCAAACTCACAGAGTTCCGCTTGCCTCTGCCTCCCGAGTGCTGGGATTAAAGGTGTGCCACCATCGCCCGGCTACTAACCAACTTTTGCCTTTGGGCTCTTTCCTTTTCTTCTGTATATCTTACTTTCACTCTTACTCTGTGGCTGGCTATGTGGCTGGGTGGCTGGCCCCTTCTTTTCTCATTCCATGGTCTCTCTTGTTCCTTCTTCCCTCCCATATTTCTCCTTCTATGTATTCTCTCTGCCTGCCAGCCCTGCCTATTCTTTCTCCTGCCTTGCTATTAACCATTCAACTCTTCCTTAGACCATCAGGTGTTTTAGACAGGCAAAGTAACACAGCTTCACAGAGTTAAACAAATGAAACATAAAAGAATGCAACACATCTTTATATCATTAAACAAATGTTCCACAGCATAAACAAATGTAACACATACTAAAATATTCTACAACAGGAAAGAATCCATTACTTGCTTGGTGTGTATGGAGAACCCCCTAGGCAATTTTTCTGAGTATTATGCAATGCTTGTGTTGTGAGAGAAAAGGAATAACTGATTTTTGCTGTTTCTGCACCTTCAAAGTGGCAATTAAGCATTATTCTTAATAAATAAGAATGCTAACAAAGTACTTAATATGCTATAGTAGCTGTGTTGGGGATCTACTGAAGAATGGTTAGGAAACTCCAAAATAAGATGTTATGTGTAAGAAGATCTTCACTGGCTACAGGGAAACAATGTTGCACAGAATAAACTTTATACTCCTTATCATGTTCCAGATATAATAATGAGATGGACATGTGGAAGACTCTCCTCATAGATGTGTAGACAGAGACTGCTCATTGGTTTCTTGACTTCCCAGACCTGAATAATCACACAAAATTTATATTAATTTCAAAACTGCTTCACCAATAGGTTAGGTATATACCTTACCTAGCTCCTATATCTTAAATTAATCCATTTCTACTAATATATGTATTGTCATAAGGTTGTGGCCTACCAGTAAGGTTTCATCTGAAGTCTGTCTCATTTGCCAGCTACATGCATGTCTTTGACTCAGACTACTCTCTTTATATACCTCTTCCAGCCTGTCTATATTCTGCCCTGTCATACAACAAAGCAGTTTTATTCATTAAGCAATAACAGCAATACATATACAGAAGGACATGCCACATCATCTCTCCTTTTCTGTCTAAATAAAAAAAAAAGGTTTTAACTTGAGCATATTAAAATTAGATATAAGAAAATAGGTATCAAGCAAGAATTACAGTTACAATATTTAGTTCATTTACATTTGGCAAAATAAGGAAAATATTCTATCATCTATCCTATATTTGTGAGTCTAAAGTTTTATATCCAATTTATCTTTTATCATAAATAAGGAAAACTATAACTGTAACTGTCTTCAACTCTTCAAAGACCTGCAGAAGGATATAATATTACTTAGCAGACAGAAAGTGCATTGTAAGTAACTTCCAAAGTTCTAGAATAGTTAGAGACATCTCACTGCCTGGACAGTCAACCAAAGTTCTTCTGTAATGTTGGGGCACCCATCTTCAGCCTATGGGCCCATAGTATCTGGCAAACTTTTCCATGAAGCAAAAATTTCAAAGACTGTTTTGCCTAAATTGGCAGTTTATCAGTCACATTCTTCTGTGTCCTGCAGAATGTCTGGCAGACTATTTCATGAAGAAGAAGCACTGAAAGCCTGTCTCACCTTCTTTTGGTAAGCTTGGCAGTCATTTTTCTGTGGGTCCTGCATCTCCAGTTTATACAGCATACTGTCAAGCAGTTCATCCAAGAGCAGTTTCTTGGCCAAATGGATAGCCTTGTCACACTGAAGGCAAATTCCATAATGAGATTCTTCAAGGCTCATCAACTTCTTGAGGTAGATTGGTGCCACCCAAAGCAGACATATCTCATTGTCTAGAAAAGTCTAAGTTCTTAAAACCTTTTAAATGCCATATTCTGTATGTCTTTGAAATGTTGAAGATTATCTATCTAACTGAAATATATCTCCATATATCTAGGAAACCTAACATGTCTAAAATTCTGATTATTATAAATGGCTATCTATTAACTTTTATTTCTTAATTATACATTATATTTTAAATGAGCTACACAAACATTTAATACTTTAAATAAGAGTAGAAATATATATATATATACACACACATATACATATATGTACAGTGAAACAAAAATCAACATTAAATTTGTATCAATAGACTAAGATTTATACCAATGCAAAGTATTCATTTCTATACCATATCCCCCTTTAAATGAAAAAACAATATATAAAATATCATTTTGGGAATTTGGGCATTGTTTTCTCCAAACTGATTCCTGCTGTTTGTTGGGTGGGGAAGTACTTTCAGGGTTTATGGAGACTTTTCTGAGGGTCTTGTTCTATCAAACCACATTAGCCTGGAAAGAATCTACATGTTCTCATCTTTTGTGGAAACAAAAGCAGAAACTCTTTTTCAGTTACATAACCTTAGAGTCAAAACTTGAAGCCACGATACCTCTAAAATATATATGTTGGTTTAGCTTAGCAGCCCTCAGAATCAAATGCTTTACAGATGGGACAAGAATCTGCCCTGGAGAAGTGACTGCAGAGCACACAAATCAATAGTGTCTATGAAGGAGAGGGCATGTGCTAATTACTTTTTAATAATGATCAGTGAGTGATTATAGATCTCTTCCCTTCATGCAATTACTCTACAAACTTTTGAAAAGTTGAGATGATATAAGACACTATGACAGGTACATGCTTCTATTTAAGAAGAAAGATAAATGATATTTATACAAAGTATACTGCTCACTTCCATAAGTAATGGGCAATTTAAAAAGCCAGATGTCTAGAAAGCAAGTAATGCCAGCAAACGTAAGTAATGCCAGCTTCAACCACATTTTCTTCTTGAGTCTCCAAGACATACCTTTTGAAAGAGATTTATTGTCACAGCCTGATCATTTTGATCACCTAACCAGACTTTGAGTTAGGATACATATTTAAGATCTTAAGTTTATAAGAACCTCTGATTATGTAGTGTTTGAGAGAACAACAAAATGTAAGAGCCAGTAGCAGATACAAATAAGAAGAGGCTGAATCGTTAAAACCAGTGAGTATTCATTCTAAACAGTTCTGTTGTTGTTAGAAAGTAAGATAATTCTTCAAAAATTATTTGGACTGGCAGCAGACAAAATTCCACATGAACTTGTGTAAATATAGCATATTCATCACAAAAACTTCCCAGTTTTTTACCCTTCTATGAATCATGTTCTTTCAAATAGCTTTTTAACTCTTTTGTTTGAGAGGTGTGGCTTATTTTATACTCCTTGAACCTGTCTGCTTTGTGATTTACTTTAATGTAGCGAAGAAAATACAAGTGATAAAGCCTAGAGCCCAAGATTCTTTGCACGTTCAATCTCTTCCAGAATACTGCCCAGGTGCCATTTAAATAAGACAGGACTAGCTTTCTCAATCATAAGAGACCAGGAAAATGCATTTATTTTCCTATTGCTTCACCCACTATTCTAAACTACCAAACAGTTTTTTCCCCTCCAAACATGTGAGAAAGCCCAACAAAGAAGAGGAAAAAAAAAAAAACCCTCCTGGTTTGTAACTTACCATAGTATTCTTCATCATATCCTGCTCCCAAGAACTATCCACAATTCCAGGAGGACTACATTAATTGTCTCCTGAGGGAACTGCCCCTAATGACCTAAACACCTCCCACTAGCTCTGCCCTTTAAGGGTTTCATGCCTCCTTTCAGCAACTCCACATATGAACCCTTGGTAGACACACTGAAACCACATTCAAATCGTATAGGGTCATCCAAAGAGATCTGAACTAAATCCTACAGGAATTAGAGAAAGAACCGACTTCTGGCTTGGGAAACCAGAAATGGCTGTTGTCTTCTTCAGTCTCTTTTCATTGAGGACATGATCTCCTGACTTAGTCTTGAAGGTTGAGTAATATTTTCTCTGGTAAAAATAAAAAGGGAACATAACATTTTAACTTTTTAATAAGAATAATTCTTCACTAAAAGATTTCTTAATGGCTTTTGTAATGCATATAATATCTTAAAATAAGATTTATACCCTTCCCCTGACTGAGAATAAATTATATAGATACATGAATGCACCTCCTCCACATGGCAAAGATCAAGACCAGCAACACAGTTTTAGAAAGATAATTATATTTCCAGTGGATAGCATAGTGCTCTGCAGAAAACACCTATATCACCCCAGCACTTGTTGAATAAAAATGTGCATATTTTATTCATAAAAGTCAACTAATTAGTAAGACTGAATTTTTACAAAACAAAATTTAAAAGCCAATTATTCTAAATGGTAGAAGGCTAATGGTTATATATTTAACATGCGGAATTATCCATCCAAGCAAGAAGGGGTTGAGGGAGGGACAGAAAAAAAGGCATGGAGGAAGGAAAAAAATTAAGTGAAGGAATTAAGGAATACAGATGTAGAATGCTGGGGGGGGGGGGAAGGAGGAAGCTTTTTAACACTGCTTAGTTTGCAGAATCTCCAATATGTTCTCCTTTACTACTCCACAATCAATTATGAACACCTAATTCCAATATCATAAAAAATAGCGGACTACAGAATATGAATGTTTTTCAAACAACACACAGAAATGAGAAGTAATTACTGCCATAAGAAAAAAAAATGATAAACCTATCTGTGGCAAAATTAAAGGAGAAAATTCTAGAGCATAAATACAATAAAAGGAACATATCAAAAAGAAAATGTGGGTAAAATCACATTTTCCTAATAGCATTAGAATACACACGCATACACACACACCTCCTCTGGTTGAACATCAAGAATTTTATCAGTGTAGTGTATAAGAAACATGTTTTTATGTTAAAAAAAGAGGACTTACTCTTGAACTTGTATTCCCAGACTCATATTGAAGACATGCTGTTCATTTTACAAATTATACTCATTTTACAATTATGATGGAGCCACTATACTGATTTAAAACTCTTTAATGGCTTCCTGTCATGCACAAAAACAAACATGAGGTCATCCTGACAAAAAGCAGAGGCTGGAAAAGGGCATGCCTGTGATTCTGTGAGGGCTACTCAAAGCACAAGCCAAGTGAGACAAGCCGGGTAGGACACAGCAACAACAGGAGCTGAGTAACACTGAAAATCTGGTGCAGCCTGATGCTCCTCAGAGCAGCAGAACATAAACAGTACATGCAGGTACTAATCCTGAAGCCAATGGTGCTCTTATATCCCTGGGTCAGTCAGCTATGAACTGCAGGATACTCCAAGAGGGGTATCTTATATCTCCTTACCAGCTCTGGGTAAGAAGTATCTCGTGTCTACACCAACGGAAATGCACTGACAGAAGTGTTGCCTAGCAGCTAAATAACTGTGCTATAAGGATATTGATTTAAATTATGTTAAACTTTCATGGTAAGAACAAAAAAAATTTTAAGTAATGACAGGAGGTATGTTTTTGTTTTTTGTTTTGCTTTGTTTTTGAGACTGGGTAGGGGGTTTGTGTTTTTAAATTTCTATTTTCTCTATAACATTATTAACTTTGATAGAACCAATTGACATTGGCATCTGTGCTGCTGCCCAAATACCTTCTAAAGTGCTGACATGGAACAGCTCTCAGCACATGATTGCCCATGCTCCAGTGACTGACCTACTCTTATATTCCTAGAAAAACACCAATTGAATGAGTAGAATATAATATATATATTAAAGAAGAAGGCATAAAGTTGGAAAGGGTGAGATGTTAAGAGGAATTCAGAGGTAGTAAGAGGGAGGAGTGGAATTGTCAGAGTAAATAACATTTAAAAAGAAAAGAAGAAATAAGAGAAGATTAAAAAAAAGAAAGAGGAGCTTGAGAGAGATGATACAGCAATTAAGAGCTCTTGCTGCTCTAGAGGAGGCCCAGGTGCAGTTCCCACAATCCACATGGAGGCTCACAGTCATCTGTAACTCCAGTTCCAGGGGATCTAACACAGTCTTTTGGCCTCTGCTGGCACCAGGCACACATGCGGTACACAGACAAACATGCAGACAAAACAATTTTGAACATTATATATAAATAAATATTTCAAGAGCTGGGAGAGTTGTATTTTGGAGCAATGGTTCATATTTTCTAGTACATAATTAACCCCCTCACCTTATGGCCAGAAGGCAAAAATAAAAATGTCACCAGGGTCCTACACCCTTCTTTGAGAGTACATCTCCAGAGACCTTCCATGATGCTCGATGTCCAGGTTTTACCACCTCCCATTATTACTGCCATGTGAACCAACTTTCTTTAGGGAAACTTTCAACACCCAAGCTGCAACAGGTGTACTCTATCTTACTCTTACAGCAATGCCAAAAGCAGGCATCATGAATCATCATCCCGCTGTAAAGACGAGGAAACAAGTGCCTGGCCAAGGCTATGTCCTTAACAAATGGCAAAAAACAAGGCGAAGTGCCAAAAGTGCCATTTCTGCTTTATTTCTATATTCTAGAATCATCTATATGATACCTAGATGGAAAATTAGCAAAACAATCACAGCTGAATAAAATTGCCAGATCTTAAAGCTGAGCTGTATAGAAGATGCACCAGGAAAACATCCTCCAAGCAGACGCACCAGTCAGCACTCTCCCCGAGGCATCATGCCAACGTGCAGCATCTTAATCGAGGATCCTCGGATGATGGATGGATGCTTCTCTCGCTGGCAACATGTACGTGTGTCTGTGTGCTAACCGGATACTTAAGAGAACAATTTTTTTATTATCTTTATTTGAAAACCACTTTGCACAGACCTCTAGGGAAATGAGGTTCCATCTTCTAAATGCACACTTCCATCTTTGTCCACAGAAAATTGTGTGTGGGGAGGAGTGGTGGTTTTTCCCCGAGAGTGCTCCGAGAGTGCTCCAAGGCCCCTTTCTTATTTCTAGTTTTAAAATGCTCTGATTTTACATCCCATCAAATATAAAACTTCAAGTTTAATATATCTTAGAGAAATTGCCTCCTGTAGATTACGCCCTTCAGCTCTTATCATGTTAAGTTGTAATTTGCAGTTTTGAAATGCTCCATCCAAAGGACATGTTTTCCTTAGTCAAAGCAGAAGGAATTTAATTTTCATTGTCTGCGTAGATTGATCCACTTTCTTTTTTTTTTTTAAAGGACTCATCATGAATTTGTTGAGTGGCATCAAGATAATGTATATTCTTATTTGGGTCTCAAAAATGAATAAAATGTGATTCTGCAAGGCACTTAGGGTAAAATAACTAATCATATTCTATTGAACATAGTTCTAATGAGAGGAGTGTATTAATGAGATCAAGTGGACATCAACATCACTCAACATAGTTTGGAGCAAACACAAAGAGTTATGCACTGAATACACTGGACTGCCATCTCTTAAATAGTTCAGAGAAACCGGACTACAGAAACCAAGGATGGGAAAGCAATGTTTAGTGACAGTTAAACATATATTGAAGCTGTCAGTGTGACCTGCTGTGTTCCTGTTGAGCTCAGTTTCTGTCCTCAAAACTATATTGAAAGAAAGACTTTATAGCCCTAGTGATAAGTTCCCTGAGGAAACTTTGTTTATTCATGTCTTCCATAAACCTTAGAAAGTAAGAAACTGTTCTGCTTTTGCCCGCACTTTTCTCAGATCACCTTTCCATTCTGGATAAATGTGAAAAGACCAGAACTCTTCCTGTGATGTTACAAAGCCCCTGTAAAGACACCCTTAAGTGATATTTAAATGGCAGTTTTAAATGCAGCAAAATTATTCTTGGTTGAAACAAAATACAGCTGGTAGAAATTATATAGATCAATGTAAATGACATGCAATTAAATCCAATGCAGGAGAGAAAGGTACTTGTCAAGACAGGAGCTACACCATTTTAAAACTCACCCAAAGGAAGTTGTAACAACGGAAGAATCCCCGTCATGGTCTCTTTGAGACACTTTCAAGTGTGGGCTATAAGACACTGATAAACAAAATGAAGTACATGAGATCTGATTATACTGTGATTGTTCTAATCTGCTCTGTTGTGAGAGAATAAGACAAGCTGTGAACTGCTGTTATTTATTTATTTCTCACTTCTTCAGGATGGAAGTTCAAGACTGAGGTGTTGGCCCATAACTCCTCTCCAACTAGGGTCCCACCTATGAGATCTGACTTGAACCTTAATTACCGCCCTCAGGGCTCTAACTCCAAGTATTGTCAAACTGGAAATGAGTAACTCAGCATGTGATTAGGCCTGGAGACACAGCTACATGTATCCGAGTGGGCCTCACTATCATTCAGTCTCAGAACGAAAATTCTATGATTTTAGGAAGCAAACTCCATGAATCTCCATAAAACTCAGGTCCAAATCTTGAAGGAAGAAACATTCTTTGAGCAAAGCCCTGCCTTAGGGCCTAACATCAGGCCCTTCATATTCCAGTATGGTTTTGATTGGAATGGAGACATTCTACTGACTGAATGTCCTTCTCACTCATGTAGCAGACGAGAGTTGGATTAATTTATATTTAGACAAACTTTCCACTGGCTTCTCCTTCTCTTTCTTGTGGCCTTCTTCCATTTACTTCAGAAAATTCATAGATTATTCCAGCGTTGGCCATCTTTTCACAGGAACAATTCCACCTTGAGCAATGCTACTTTCTACAATGGGACTCCATGTATGCAATTATCAGCATTTCAGCTTTTGAAATTAACTTTCTTTTCCCAACTTGAATAAGTGAAAAGGAAGCAATTGTCCCTTCAGCTGCTGCATTGTAAATTGCCTCTCTAATAGCCTCGAGAGTCAAACTCCTTTTGTGCTCTTTTCTGCCCCTTTGGGGAAGGCAATTCTCCATTTCCTCTCTTCTCATTGTGACTTTGTAGGGCTGGTAATGTTTGAACAGTCAGAACCACTTTTATCATTCCTTTGACTTGTTTCTTTGAATTTTGTTATTCAGGCTATCCTTTCTGATTCAGAATCCATAAATTTAAAAGACACAAATAAGAACTAGGCTTCTATAGATGGTATAGGAAATGGTGTCCCCACACAAGAACATTTGGGTTGAAAAGGATCTGAGAATGGATTCTGTTTTTTTGCCTCATATTTGGTGTGTGTTTTCAGGAGACTTTCCAGCATCTGCATTCCTTACTTCCTTCATCTATATCATGGAGAGACTAAAGCAACTTTGAAGAATGGCTTTAAGCAGCAGAAAATACACAGCATTGTTGGTCATATATATGAGGCCCAACAGGAACAATTACAGTGTCTTCAATAATAGTCAGTTTATAAATGTTAAAACACTCATATTCACTATAATAAAATCAGGCATATTTTAATGAACATAGTGGCAGAGTGGTATAATAAGACCCCTAGGACTCTGGAGGAATGAGCCTCATTTGAACTCACTACCTCTTAGAATCATCCTCCATGATCTTCCTGGTTGCTCTACTTGAAAGGTCACTGGTGCCATCATCCACTGCAAAGTTGGTGGCAACTCTGCAAGCAAGGTGTCAAAGATAAAAAGCAGCAGAACAATAGTTAAAGTAGTAGGAAGAGTTTCAATTAGTGGTAAGTACTGCGGTAGGGAAAAAGAGTCCAGCTCATCTGTACAGATCTGAAGGGGTGCTTTAAAGGGAAATGGGCGGTGGAAAAGCAATTGAGGGTTTAGGAGCATCATAGCAGTAGAGACTTCCAATTGAGTTAGCAAGACAGCAATTAAACCAGGCATGCCTGCCAGCTTCCAGTTACTGCAGACAGAATTCTGTCTTCACACTGGGACAGAGAGACTGAGGTCCCATCTTCAGGCATTGGTGGGAAGAAACAACTTTTGTGTGTGTGTGTGGTCAGGATTGAGTTTTGCCAAGCAGACATGTTAGGGGACCTAGGGGTTATCTTAGGGGGTACAATCAAGCTGGTAGGAACTATGTCATCACTAAAGGACTTTGATGCTAAGGGTAACTTGGATGAGCTTGGGTCAGAGAGACTCTGTCAGGGATCATATTCTTGAGCTTCCAAGGTTTCAAACCATGTAGCTGCTAGATATTGCTTGGAGCCTCCATAACATTGAGAGGGAGGGCCACATTCTTCTTCTTCTTCCAGACCTGGAGACCCAGATATGTAGCCCACATGGATCAAGTGAATGCCTTGGCTTGTCCTTTTTCCTCCAGGGACTCTTGTACTCCACAACTAGGTGAAATATCAGCCAATAGTGGGACTTCTGTTTTACCGATAAATGTTGTCAGAGTTGGGGACACAGCTCTTCACTGCCTGTAGTATTCTGGTGTGGAAGGGGCAGTTTTCTAGAGTCCCTTAAACTATTGAAGCTAGAATTCTTAGATATCACAGAAAAGAATTCCATGTCAGGTCAGTCAGAAGGTGAATTGGAGGTTACAGAATTTACCATAAGTAGAAGCGAAGCATAGGAATTACTAGAGAGGCATTTAGGGAATCACATAACAAGCCCGAGTATGGATTTCTCAGAAGAGACCTGTGTGTCAGTGTCTTCACAATAAATAAAACCTTGGTAGCATCTGAAGTTACATCTCAAAAAACTGCTAAGGGAACCCACCCCTCAGTAAATGAGATAGTAGGGTATATCCCAAGGGTAAATTGATTAAGATTATAGTTTACAAGTTAAAATCATAGGCCACAAAGACTACACATGGGAGTTAAGCATGCTTCCACTGGGTGGGGGGAAGCAAAAACTTTGTAAGTCTAATTTGCAAGGTGTCCAGAAAACTACAGCTTCACATCTGTCAAAGGAATAAAGTTATACATGCTTCAGCCTTAAGCATGGTTTATTGCTATTCTAACATTCTTATTTGAAATGTTTCTCTATAAAAGAAATATTGTCTCCATGTTGATGATCTTCACCGCAAATGTTGATTTTGTGAGAATTGCCAATTCTCAGGTAGTAAGGCTTAGAGTTATGGTTTTCTTACCTTTCCCATGCTCGCCATCTTGATTTCTATTTCTGTCTTGTCTCAGTTGGAATCCCATGTTATACTCACTATGCCTTCCAAGAAATCACAAAATTCAGTGATAAATACAAGCATCCACCCTTATATCATTCAATCTTTAATAATACTATAGCTATTTAGCTATTCCATGTCAATTTTTGTCAATTTGTCATAAAATTCTGGGTGTTATAAATACACCCTATAATCTAAGTCCCCAGGAGACTGAGACAGAGAGATCACATATTTGAAAACAGCCTGGGGTAGAGAGTCGTCAACTCCAAAACAAAACAAACAAGAAAAGTGTCTCATAAATTATCAAGAACTACTACTCACTTTTGCAATTTTCAGTTTCTAAAAATTTTTTAAAAAATAAATTGTTTCTATAGCTCCTGGATACCCCCTACAGACATTTATTTCATTGGGATATTGTTAGTTCTGTTTAAGCCTTTCCAGATAGGGAGGAGACTTGTTTTCTCTTTAGATGAATACCAAATAGCATCATTTAGCAGGCTTTTTAACTTTCTCTAGTTGGCTTTCTTCTAGTTAGGATCTGTCCCCTTCAACACCTTGATTATAAATAGTTAAGTTCCCCAGAAATATGATTCTAAACACAATCATGAGAGTATTGTGTTAGTAGGGGTTCTCTAGAGGAACAGAATGTATAGAATGCATGTATACCCATGTTTTTTATTTAGACTGCCACCAGAATATGTGGTCCAGATTAAAGGTAGATTTTACCACCTAAAATGATCTGGATTGAAGTACAAAGATGGGTCTTCACACTTCAGATGATCTAACTAAGAAAAATCCCTCTATCTATGCTACAAGTGGCAGATTCAGAGAGGCTAGGTAACAAGGAGGGCCCAAAGGGAGGGATGCATGGATTTCCCTGGGAAAGGGAAATAGAGGAGATATGCTGGGTGGATTGGGGGCAGGTTGAGGAGGGAAATTGCATGATCAGGTTGGGTGGGGATTAATGGAAGGAGAAGAGTCCTGAAAGAGATACCTAAAAGCGGGGTACATTTGGGATTCAGGTAGAAGCCTGATGTAAGGGAAACGCCCATGAACCTTCAAGAATGACCCCAACTAAGAATCCTAGCAATAGTGTATGTGTAGCCTGAACTGGCTATCTTCTGTGATCAGTTTGGTGACTACCCCAATTGTCATTAGAGGGCCTTCATCCAGTAACGGACACAGAGACTCACAGCCAAATATTAGGCTGAGCTCAGAGAATCCTACTGAAGAGAGGAAGGAAGGATTGTATGAGCCAGAGGGGTCAAAGATGTCACAAGTAAACTCAGAAACAACTAACCTGGCTCATAGAAGCTCAGAGCATCTGAACCAACAATCAGGGAACCTTCATGTGACCCACCTAGGCTTTCTACATATATGTGACAGTGTATAGTTTGGTCTATTTGTGGGACTCCTAACAATGAGAGCAGGGACCATTCCTAACACTTTGCCTGGCTCTTGGGAACCTATTCCTCATACTGGATTACTTAGCCCAGGCTTAAGACAAAGGGAGTCCTTAGTCTTACTGCAGCTTGATATCTTATGCTTTTGTTGATACCCATGGGAGGCCTGAGCCCTTCTGCCCAGAAACTAAGGAATAGTAAGTGGATCATGAGGTGGAATGGAGATGGGGGGATGGAATGGGAGGAGAGGAAGGAGGGGAGACTGAAGTTGCATTGTAAAATAAGTACATGGAGTAAATTTAAAAAAGAAAGAAAAAAGAAAGGAAGGAAGGAAGGAAGGAAGGAAGGAAGGAAGGAAGGAAGGAAGGAAGGAAGGAAGGGGAAGGGGAAGGGAAGGGAAGGGAAGGAAAAGAAAAGAAAAGAAAAGAAAAGAAAAGAAAAGAAAAGAAAAGAAAAGAAAAGAAAAGAAAAGAAAAGAAAAGAAAAGAAAAATCGCTCAGAGGTGTACCCAGTCTCTTAGCTAATTCCATCTGTAGTCAGGTAACACTAAGAGTAGCCATAATAAGCATTTTCGCTGTTCAGTTTGCTACAGTCAAATAGTCGTTTTAACTTCGGAAGGTAGTTTGAAAATGTGGAAAGATTACATCTGGTTTTATGGTGTCAGGATGTTCCTCTCAGCTGCTGCTTTTCTCCCCAGGCTTCGGTAGTGGTCATCCTTTTGCAAACTGGACCTTGGTCCCTGCTAAAGCATGTTGGTGCTGGAGTCCTGACAAAACAATTAGACCAGAGACTCCAGACACACGGTTAGAACCAGAACCAGAGACCGTTTCTTTGGAAAGGGAAAGCACTCACGAATATGGATGGACTAATGATCTGAGGGAAAGGCCCAGAGAAAGACAGCCTTGGCCATGCGATGAATGAGCCTTTATAGAGCATTTTTTTAATAAAATGTGATGTAGCACCTGCTTCTCCCAAGCTTCTCTTGTCTGAGCTCTGTTCACTACACGAAACTCGGGCAAGGGAAGGCTCTGCAACTGGACTAGCATATACATTATTGCTGCATGAAGCCTAGGTCAGGAAGGACTTCCAGTAAAAGGCATGTAAACTTTGCTTTAGTCGATGGTTTCCGGTCACAATCCCTCCACTATTTTGGATTTTTCCACTCTGAACTAGCTGGGGTTACCATCATAAATCTGTGTAAATACATTCTAGATGCTTGCATTGCTTAGCGAAGGCTTTATAGTTCTCCTTTTATGAGAAAAAGTTAGATAATGGTAATAATAGCTAATATTCAAATGCTTGCATGCCTTTTATACTTAGTAATATGCTTGAAGCCCTTGTGAGCCGTTGATACTCATCGAGGCATTTGCTGAGTAAACATAGAGATTAGCACTTTGCACGTTTCGTTCCGAGATAACTGAGTGTCATTAAGATTTTCTAGCTGAAATGAGAAACCGAGGACCTCAGTGCACCCACAGCTACATCAAACGACGAAACTGCAGGCAACGCGATCCAATTCAGTCGTTTCTTAAATACAGCATATCTGTGTCATTTTCACTTGGTATTCTTCCAGCCTCCCTCCCTCCCTCCCTCTGCCTCGCTGGCCAGGTGTCCAGGAAATGGCCAGAGCTTAGCAGGCAACAGAGAAAGCTGACTGCTTTGGAGTCCCATTTAAAGCTACATCTCCAGAGGGTACTCAACCCCGAGATCAAATTAGCGGCTCCTGGAGAGTTTCCGGGCAGCTTGTTGTTTCTGTTTGATTTCACGTGGAGCTCAGATCAAATGAGAAAAAAAAAAAAATCCTATCCCCAGGATGTAAGTGAAAACAGTGGCAATCTACTGGTGACATTGTCGCTTCAAAGCCGCTTTCTGAAGATTTGATTTTATGAAAACAGGGAGGGGTCTTTTTTTTTATTAAAGATTTCTGTCTCTTCCCCACCGCCGCCTCCCCTTTCCCTCCCCCTCCACCAATCAAGTCCCCCTCCCTCATCAGCCCAAAGAGCAATCAGGGTTCTCTGCCCTGTGGGAAGTCCAAGGACCACCCTCCTCCATCCAGGTCTAGTAAGGTGATCATCCAAACTGCCTAGGCTCCCACAAAGCCAATACGTGCAGTAGGATCAAAAACCCATTGCCATTGTTCTTGAGGTCTCAGTAGTCCTCATTGTCTGCTATGTTCAGTGAGACCGGTTTTAACCCAGGCTTTTTCAGACCCAGGCCAGCTGGTCTTGGTGACTTCCCGATAGAACATCCCCATTGTCTCAGTGTATGGGTGCACCCCTCGCGGTCCTGAGTTCCTTGCTCGTGCTCTCTCTCCTGCTCCTGATTTGGAAATAGAAAACACTATCCTGAGTGAGGTAAGCCAGACCCAAAAAGAGGAACATGGAATGTACTCACTCATATTTGGTTTCTAGTCATAAATAAAGGACATTGAGCCTATAATTCGGGTTATTAGAGAAGCTAAATAAAAGAAGGAGAACCCAAAGAAAAACATATAGGCATCCTCCTGAATATTAAACTTCATCAGGCGATGAAAGGAGACAGAGACAGAGACCCACATTGGAGCACCGGACTGAAATCTCAAGGTCCAAATCAGGGAGGGGTCTTTACAAGAATTTAAAAGGAAGAGTTTGAAAATGAGATGACAGGGAATTTGGGCAGGCACTGGCATATTCTTCTGGGTCTCAGGTCCTCTTATGTATTCACGGAGTACGTGCTGGAGCAGGGTGTTTCCAGGAAAAGGCTGGGAACTCAATCTGACTAACAATGACGTCCTGCCAACCCCCACGGGAACTCTGCTACTCCTTGGAGTTTAAAGGTCAGCCTTCACCGGCAGATTCCCTGGAACAAAGAAGGTTAGCTACAAACTCAAAGTGGTTAGGAAATTTTGCCATTGGGGAACTGATCCCTAAAGTACTTCTCTCATGACCCTATTCGTGCCGTCTGCAGGGGTTTATCTGGTAATAGTAGATTATTTCCCACATAATTATAAAAAGAGCAAGACCAGTCCCCCTCGTGTTTCTTTTCTCTCTATACACACTTTTCCTTACAATGAGGCTATCCGTTATGCTGTGGTCTAACCAAGAAATCTTCACAAGGTACCAAAGTGGCAGAGTCACCAAATTTTAGACTTTCAGCCTTGAATAATGCTATGAAATCAATAACTCGCTTTTTTTTGTAAAGTGCCCAGCTTTTGGTATTTCATTACAGTCACTGAAAATAGACTAAGTCAACATACAAGGGAAAAAAGAAAATTAAACAGCCAAGAAAGTCTATCTTCTAAATGGCCTACATATTGGAAAACCAGGAGAATCATCATCACCATTATTATTATCATCATTATCTTCATTATTCCTATTATTATTAAAATCGGCTGATTAAAACTTGTATCATGGTAGGACAGTGGTGGCAGCGGCACATGCCTTTAATCCCAGCACTTGGGACGCAGAGGCAGGTGGATCTCTCTCTCTGTGAGTTCGAGGCCAGCCTGGTCTACAAGAGCTAGTTTCAGGACAGGCTTCAAAGCTACAGAGAAACCCTGTCTTTTTTTTTAAAAGATTTATTTATTTATTATGTGTACAGTATTCTCAGTATTCTGTCTGCATGTATGCCTGCAGGCCAGAAGAGGGCACCAGACCCCATTACAGATGGTTGTGAGCCACCATGTGGTTGCTGGGAATTGAACTCAGGACCTTTGGAAGAGCAGGCAGTGCTCTCAACTGCTGAGCCATCTCTCCAGCCCGAAACCTTGTCTTGAAAAACAAAAACAAACAAACATACAAAAAAAACCCTCGAATTATGTCTATATTCTTAGTTCCATCTCATAATATACGATGCAGACTTATCATTCCACTTTTCAGAAATCATAGAGACATGTAAATAATATCGTTGCCAACACCAGACCACTTCACTCCTGCTTTGTGCTTGACACTCCTCAACCTCAGCCTCTGCTCTGCTACCTGCCCTTCCATTTGGCTCTTCCAGAAGTCATATACACAGAAGCAAAGCATAGCTTTCTTGGGAATCTGGTTCCGTAGATGAGCACAGCTCAGCCCTTACTCACCTGTGGATGCTGTCTTTCCTTAAGGATGTGCCATTTGTCTGTTCACCATTCTGCTGTTTGCAATTTGAGAGATCATGAGTAAATCTGCTCACAAACATGTATCCCCAGGTCAACAGAGAGTCAAAAGCATGTGTCTAAAACATTCAAATCACCCTCCTCAGAGGAAAGGGGCTAATGGAAGCATTGCTCTTTAAAAACACAATATTTTGTTTTTTGTTTTGCTTTTTATGTATCTAAAAGGGGCACATACACATAGATGTCAGAGAACAACCAAGAAGATTCCTTTTCTACCTTGTGGGTCCTGAATATCAAACTCAGGTCCTCAGAGTTTTCAGCAAGTGCATGTGTCCCCTGAGCCTTCTGGTGCCTTTGTCCACTGAGCCATCTTGCTGACCCAAAATTTTACTTTTGATGTGTTCTTTTTCCCTTTAGCTTCTTTTGAACCTGCTTTTATCCATTCTCGCTGGCAAGTTCATCTGCCCTGTTTACTGAGGAATTCCATTGCTCATATTTGGATCCACTTCTTTGGGATTCAATATAAACTGAATACTTGTAGCTCTGAGAATTCCCTGGTACTTCAGTACCAGACTGAGAGTGTTGAGACATCTAGTCTTATAAACTGAACAACTATAGTATTCTTGGCCTTTCTGTAGGAGACAGCCATACCTGAACCACAGCCTATTAGCTATTCTAATATGTCATCTTAAAAAAATACTTTTTCTATCAGTTCTGTACCTTTAGAAAATCCTAACTAATACAACTACTGATAGGCACTCTTTCAAAGTGTGTACTTCTTATATATGTGTGTTTGTGCAGATTTGTGTATGTGCACGTACACATATGCAGGCACATGCATTTGGAAGTCAGGGGGCAACCTCAGGTGTTATCCTCAGATAAGCTATCCTTCTCTTTTGCAGAAGATCTCCCATTGGTCTGAAATTCACTGATTAGTCTGGATCAGCCAGTCAGAGAGCTCCAGGGGTCCTACTGTCTCTGCCTCCTCATCACTGGGGTTGCAAGCCCACCCTACCATGCTCAAGTTTTTATATGGGTGCTCAAGTCTTCATGCTTGCAAGGCACACATTTTACTGACAGCTGTCTCCCCAACTCACTGATCGTACACTTTATATTAGACTCTTTCCTCTATTCCGTTCATGATTCTTTGTACTGTATGTCAGATATGATATTTTTAGTTTCTAAATTTTTTTCATTTTGAATATTCCTATATTTTGGCTGGCATTTTCTGTATGTCATGATCAATTTTCTAAAAAATAAATTTAGATTTTGTCTCATCAGAAAGAGTTATAATAGCTACCTTAACATATTTGACTGGCAATTTCAAGATTTAAGTTATCATGTACCTTCTGAGCATTTATCAAATTCTCCTGACTCTTAGCATATCACACAATATTAAATTGTATCCAAGACATTTAAATTTGATCTTGTACATTTCTAAGTCTTTTTATAATCTACTGGAAAATATTGGTTGTTTCAGGGTGACAATCAGTAGGACAATATTCAGGTTGTCTGGACATTTTTATCTGCACAGGTATAATCAAATGCCAGTTCTGTATTTCACGTCTTTTCCTTGCCATGTGGGTCGTGTTCCACTCCAAGGCAGTGTTATATTGGACTTGGAGTTCAAGTATTAGTCACACAGTCTTGAAAGGCACTTCTGTGCCCTACTCTCTTTAAAAAAACAACATTTCTATGCATAGTGTGGGTCTTACATGTTGTCCCTCTCAGGCTCATGGACTAAAAAGTTGGCTGTCAACCTGTGTATGTTGTTGGGAGGCAGTGGAGACATTAGAAGATGGTGTCTGAGGGTGAAAATTAGTTCACTGCAAATGTGTCCCTAAAAAAGATATTAGGACCCCAGAATTTCTCTTTCTGCTTCCTGACTGAGGTTAAAAGAGCAGTCTTCTTCTCCATATATCCCTTGATTTTTTTTTTATGGGCCACAGAACAACAATAAAAAATGACCATGAACTCAGAATCAGAAATCATGAGCCCAAAACAAACCTTTTGTCCTTGTAAATTGACTTAGTCATTGGTAGTAGGAGTGGGAATCTGATTGAGCAGTTTTTGCCAAGGTTTAATTTCCTGCTTCATTGCCATACGCCTGTGAGTGACTGACTCTGATCAAGGCTAAGGGGGAAAGAGAGGGAAAATAAAAGACAGAGAAGATAAAGAAAATAGGACATTTCTCCAAAGTCATATACATCAGAGGCCCATTTTACCAGCCCATTAGTTAAAATGAGATTTACCATGGAGAGTTGTGTCTTCAGCAGACACTGTGCAATTCTGAGATTTGGTTCATCTTGGGTCAAAGATGGGAGACAGAGAAGGAAAACTCCCCAGGTCTGGAACTCATGTCTGATCTAAAAGCATATAAGCTCCTATGCTTTGCATCTGACCCTCACCTGCTTGCTATGGTTACTTTCCAAAGATCTCAAAGCACTATTTTTCATACTTCATTCAGAGAATTTTGTGTGATGTTAGAAATGCTGCCAGCCATTTACCTCAGCCAGCCATCAAATGGGAGTTTCATACTTTTTATTAACCACATTAAATAATGATCAAGGAGAATTGCATGAAATATATTTGAATTGATCCAGTATATTGACAGTGTCATTTCAATATTTAATCAATATGAAAATAATTTAAGCATTTTACATTCTTTTTTATGCCATCTTTGAAATTGTATATATTTCAAAGTGACTAACCACATTCAAGTGCTCGATAGCCATGCATGGCTAATGCCTGTGTTGGAGCACATAAATCTGTACTTCATACAGCCTAGTGCGGTTCTTCTCCTTATGTGCATGGTAGTTAACATGGTTTGGCTCAGTAGGTCAGGGGAGTGGTTAAGAGATTCCTGTGTTGTTAATTGGGTATTTGGACCGATTAAAAGAGCTCTAAAGCTAAATCTATACTTCCTAAAGTAATTCTGAATTCCAGACAGTAATATAGGTGCATGACATATCTTAAATGAAGATTGTGTCTATGATTCTAACCCAGTTTTTTTCAACCTGTGGGTTGTAACCCATTTAGAGGTCAGGTATCAATATCCTGCATATCAGACATTTATATTGCATTTCATAACGGTGCCAAAATTATAGTTATGAAGTAGCAATGAAATAATTTTATGGTTGTGGGTCACTACAACATGACAAACTGTATTAAAGGGTCATAGCATTAGGAAGGTTGAAAACCACTGTTCATATCCAAAAGTCTCAGAATTCTATCTACTCCAAGGACTTCACTATTGCAGAAAATATGCCACTTGGGCACATTTGTATTTTTGTAATACATAGTCCCTTATAAAGGGACTAAGTGGAGAAATTACTTTCTGAGTACCCTTCTTAATCTTTGACAGATGTGCCCTTGATCTTGGTAGTCACCGAGACATAGGGAAATAGGAAAAGATAACTTTATCTGATTTTTGAGACCTATGAGGTATTTGAATTCTACTGTGGACACATTTTATAGCAGAAAAATGAGTCAGTGCTCTCCATTTCTATGTGATAACCATCTAGAATCACTTCAGAGTGTTTCTTGGGGAAATGTACATGGGGTGGTAGTTCAAAACTAAAGTGAACCACATTGGAATAAGAACTTAATTTGCCTATTAATCCTCTCCCTTCTCCCTAACGTTTCTCTTATTCAGGTATGACAATCACTTTGGTAAAATCCACAGTGCAAGAAAATGTTCATCAGGAGATGTGACCACTTCCTAGGGGGTGATAAGTATCCCATACCTAATCTGTAGTGTGGCACCACCCTGTAGGAGGAGTGAGTCTCCAAGGCTCATACACGGTGAGAGTGCAATATTATTTGTGTACATTCCATAGAAGTTCACAAGAAAACAAATCTTCCTTTCTCCAATACTCATGGTATATATTCATGTCATGTCGTACTGTATTATCCATGGACATCTTCACAGAGGCATGTATTTTACCTCGAGCATACCCTCCCAAAAGCCCCTCATCTTCCCTGTTGTGCTCTCCCTTAGCATCAGTGCCCTTAGTTCCTATAGACAGCCTCACTTATACTTTCATGCCTTATACACATATATGATTTGCGTATCTATTAAAACGTCCAGCAACACACAAGAGAAATATACATTTGTCTTTCCGTGACTGGCCTAATTCTATTAAAGTGATTTTCTCTAGTTGCATTCATTTTTCTGTAAATGACAAAACTCTATTTTTTTCCTAATAGCTAATAAAAAACACAGCTCCATCGTGTTTATACACCATATTTTATTTCCATTCCTCCTTTATTGGACAAGCAAGTTGGTCCCATAAATTAGCTATTGTGAATAGTGCCGCACCAAACACTGATAGTCAAGTATCTTTTGCGATTGATCAAGGTGGAGACCTTCAGATAAATTCCAAGGAATGATGTTGCAGCATAGTATGGCAGAGTTAATTTAACTTTAATTTAAAATTAAATAATGGCAGATCTAATTTAAGTTTTTGAGAAATCTCTACACTTGCTTTCAGAGTGACTGGACTAGTTTGCATTTTCCCCAAGCCATGTGTCTTCTTTGTCTACACCTTTCCAGACTTTTTTATTTGTTTTCATAATGGCTGCCATTCTGACTAGAGTATATGGGATCAACATCTCTGTAGTGAAGTCAACTTGATCACAACAAATGATCTTTTTGGTATGTTCTTTATTGGGGTTGCAAATAATTTTTTTGAGAAATTATTTATTGTTCTATAATGCTTTTTTCTCTGTGTGTAAACCATACTGTTATCAAACTCACAGATACTTGTCTATTTTTACTTCAAGAGTATTGGTATTAAAGACATTACCACCATAGCTGGTTTAAGTTTTACTGCTTTTTTTTCCTTCCTTCCTTTCTTCCTTCCTTCCTTCCTTCCTTCCTTCCTTCCTTCCTTCCTTTCTTTTATTTCTTTTCCTTTTGGTGATGATAGTGTTGGTGGTAGTAGAGGTGTGTATTTACCTGGTTTACGTATCAAAATAATACCAGTTTCACTGAAAGATCTTGGTAGCATTCCTTTTTTTATTTTATGGACTAGTGTAAGGAAAATTAATGTGAGAAACATTGTAGTTAGCTCTATAAAGTTGTGATAGACTCAGCACTAAATCTGTGTGGTCGTGGGATGTTTATAGAGAAGTTTTTATTACTGTTGCAAGCTCAATGTTTATACTAGATCAGTGTAAAATGTTTCTCAGTTCATGGTTTAACTTTGCTCTATCATATACATCGATAAATTCGTTCATTTGTTGTCATTTTTCAATTCAGTGAAATATAAAAATTTAAAGATTAATTCTAATACTTTTCTAAAATTCAATGTTCTATATTACAATATTTCCCTCTCTGTCACTAATTTTATTAACATGGATCTTCTCTCTTTCTTGGGGTTAGATTTGTTGAGAGCTTTTCAACTGTGCTTATTCTTTCAATGAACTTTTGTTTCTTTCGTTAGTATTCAGGGTTAATATCAAAAGCTATGCATTAATTCTTGCCGTTTTGTTGACTTTGTAATATTTAATACCGTCTTATACCTCTTTTTGCTTGACTGCTGTTTGCGTATGGTTCACTCTTCCCTACTGCCTTATAAATACATGTATTTCTCTTTTGTCTGAGGGATTTGTTCTAGAACTGGCTTTGTGGTATGAATTCCTTTAGTCCGCTTTTTGTCATGCAGAGTTTTTTCTTTCTCCCTCATTTATGACAAATACCTTTGCTAGGTATATTAGTCTGGATTGGTACTTTTTTCCTTCACAGCTTGAGATAAATCATCCAAGTCCTCCTTGCTTACAAACTTTTGGTTGAGAAATGTGTTGTTATTCCCATATTCCTTTTTTTTATGGGACTTGATTATTTCTTGCTTGCGTCTTTCAACATACTTTGTTTGGTCTGTATTTAGTGTTTACAGTATCTAATCTTTGACAGTTTGAATGTGTCTGAAGCCAACTCAAACACAAGCCTGTGGTCACTCTTGGGAGAGATTTTCTTAACCAGAAAATCAGATGAAGCAGGAAGACCTACCTTAAATGTGGGCTGCATTGTCTTGTGGCAGCCCAGATAAAAGGACATGAAAATAGAAAACTTTGTTTCACCTGCTTGTCCTCACTTTCAGGGGAAATACCATGTATCCTTTTGCTGATTCATTCCTTTCTGGTTATTATAACCAAATTTATTAGGATTCCAGTGCAAAGTGAGGATCATCCGCTTTCCAGGAATCTTTGAGGCCTTCAATGCCGTAGTGAGAATTCTAAGACCTTCATTTCTGTGAACAATTACTACAAACCATTGTTGGACGAGCTTGATAACTCCTTTTAAACCAATTTAATAACCCCTCCCTCTTTGCTTCTCTGTCTCTCTGCCTCTCTCTCTCTCTCTCTCTCTGTGTGTGTGTGTGTGTGTGTGTGTGTATGTGTGTGTTCTCTCTGTTCAGTCCCCTTAGACAATACTGAGTGATGCAGTGTTTTAACTAGAAGGTGATGTGGGGACTTTCTTCATGGTCTTGTCTGTTTGATGCAGTAAATGACTCATATGGAGAATGGCAGATCTTTCTCTAGATTTAGACATTTTCTGGTATGTAATGTTTTCTATAGCTCTCAGAAAATGTCTTCTAGATTTGATTATGTATATATGTGTCAACAAAATCTGACTCTTTTAGATCACAGAAAACTTAATTAAATTTCTGATAGTTGTCGTATCTTCACCTCTAATGTTTAGGAAACCGCATGGATACTCCTTTCTTAAATTAAAAAAGATCAGTTTGCATATTGTTCCAGATCTTTCAAGCAATATTAAAATATTTCCAGGAAAAAGGCAGGATTGTATATAAATATTGCTTTAAAGCAAAATGAAAAGTATTATTATGAAATATATAGCTCTCTATTGATCTAAAACATTAAAACTTTATAGTGAGACAAAAAAGGAGTTAAGGAAGAAAATGATATGATCAAATATACTGGATAACTTTTTAATTAAAACATCTTTATAGTGAAGATAATACTAATAAGTGTAATAAGTGGACACAGATATTTAGGAGGGTCCAGGAAACATCAATAGGGAGACAGTGCTGTTGGAAAAGGGTCCACTTGTTCGTGCAGCCGCCCAACTAGCTTAGCCCCAAAATACTCACACAGAAACTGTATTAATTAAAACACTGCTTGGCCCATTAGCTCTAACTTCTTATTGGCTAACTTTTACATCTTAATTTAACCCATTTCTATTAATCTGTATATCACCATGAGGTCATGGCCTACCAGCAAGTTCCAGCACGTCTATCTCTGGTGACGGATCCATGACATCTCCTCTGACTCCGCCCTTCTTCCTCCCAGCATACAGCCTCGCTTTCTCTGCCTAGCTGTATTTTTCCCTGCCTTAGGCTCAAAGCAGTTCCTTATTCATTAACCAATAGAAGCAACACATAGAAAGAAGGACCTCCCACACCACAGTGCAGAAAGGGAAGCAATCCTGTATACTTGCTATTGTATGAGCAACTAGAGCTCCAGGCCTCTGAGGAGCCCTCGAGCAGCAGGAGAGCATCCCTCCTTCAGATGGATCATACCTGCACGAGAAGGCTGAGCAAAGTTGCACACATGACCTCTTCCCTACCTCACTATACCTCTCACCTGCTTTGTGCATATCTTCAGTCTGGAGCCCATAGCCAGACAGCTCTCAAAAAGGCCCTCCAGAGCCTATAGGGGACAATGGGGGCCACCGTCTTTGCCAGTGTCCTCTTTGTTTCTCAGCACGCATAAGAAGTAGAAAAGTCTCAGTTCTCAACACAGGTCAGAAAGAAACTGTTAGGAGGAAAGGAGACAGAGGACACGCTTCTAAATGACTCCAGCTTGAAGATTCTGGAGTGAAATTATCCCTGAGGAATAAGACTGTCTGTCCTGTCCGTCTTAATATATGTGTTGCCAATACAGTAACTAACACAGCTAAAGTTCTTTTATTTTCCCTTTGTCAACCAGCATTTTTACTGTGACTCTTGTTTAAAAGTATCATTTACAACGTTTCCATTCTATGCCACGCAAGGAAAAGAGCGATCCGTCCCATCTTTTATGTCCTTTATGTTGGTTGAAAGGACTGTCTCTTTCCACCCTACAGTTTCCTCAGCTCATTCATTAGAAGCCACCAACCCCACTGGTGGCCTATTGAACACCATCACAAAACCTGGAAGGTTTAATTGAAATCACTAGCATTCAAACTGTGCTTAGTAGCTTTAAGGGGGAGAAAACAAAACTCTCTATTTAAGGCCTGTATTGAGTGGAACCCCATGAGTCTCAGGGCACAGAGCCCAGGGAACAAGAGCTGAAAGAGCTGAGATGTCCAGTCCTTGGTGGCCACCACTGATGACTTAGACTAATGATGCAGAGTACAGCGATTGCTAACAGTTTAGGCAAGGAACTGTCAAAATAGGATTAAAATAGTCTCTCCCAATTAATAACAACATGGAATTATATTATGGAACTTCTCCTTTTTTTCAACTAGTAATTATTCAAAGAAACAAAAGGGGCCAGCAAGTGGACTTTTCTGACTGTACAGCTTGACAGCACCTCTTGATTAGTACCTTTTGTTTGGAATTAATGTCATTTTCATCCCATACTACAAAAAACAGGAAGGCATTTATTGCTATAATTTCTACCCCAGTAAAACTGAAACAAAGGCATAACATTTTATATAATGATTCCTACAGGACTTTAAATGCCCACTTCTGAATTGGTAAAGGAATATTATACATGAAAAAGTAACATGTAATGCTTAAATAAGAATTATGTGTAAAGGGTAGAAAGAGGCATCATTGTCTATAGAAAGTGAAGTAGGAACTTCTTTCTGTGTTTACTTTTCTTTTTCTAGTTAATATTTCATGAAAACATATTTTTATAGAAGCAATATACTGGGGCTATACATGTGTACTCATATATAAAATCATGGCTCTGTATTCATGGGTTTTATATCAATGGATTTTACCTGCAACAGCTGAAGAAACTGTTTAATTACTTCTGAGCCAGGTAAGATGACATGTACCTGCAATTCTAGCACTCAGGCAGTAGAAGGCAGAAGAATGATACATGCATAGGTTACACAGTCAACCTCACTTAATCTGGAATGTACAAGGCGACTCTGCTTCACAAATAATGTAAAAGAATTATTTTGCATGCCTGTTGGATGTATACAGGCTTCTCTTGCCATTCCTCACTAGGAAGCTTGGTATGACTATTATGTGGCATATCTTGTACTAGGCATTACAACTCGTCCAATGATGGTTGAAGTATACATGAGAACCTTTATATGATACATACAAAGACATCACTGTTTTATATGAAGGATTTTAATAGCCAAGAAGCTAGGCATTTGATTGGTAGGGAATCCAGAACCAATCTCCAACAGATACTAAGGGATAACTGTATAAACAATCCTGAGGAAATATACATTATACTCAACCAATCATTTTCTGAGCTCAGCATCCAACTTTTTCTAGCTTGCTTAAGTTCCCCTGGTTATCCAGAGTAAATAAACCATTAAGATGGTTTTGAAAAGGTACAAATGCACCCTCAAGACACAAAACTCTGGTTGAATCATCATTAATGAATATTTTCTAGAGGTTGTTAGGACACACACACACACACACACACATGCTTTTATACCATCAACAAATATTTATTGAACCCCCATCTATGCACTGGATTGTGCTAAGCTTCAAGATAGTAACAAGAATCATTCTACTTCCCTTCTTTGTTTACTCTGTAGCATTTAGCATCACCATACACACTATTCATTGTGTTGATACTTTCTAAATAGAAACTTAATTTTATTCACTAGAGCCTAAGTTCTTTAAACAAAGACAGCACCAGATGAAGCTAATACCCCATTCTTATTGTCTTAAATCAGTTTAATGGTGCCTCCCCAGAAATCTGTCTTGGATTCACAATTACACAAAACCTCAGGATGTTTTCTTATGAAAGAAGGGCTTTACCCAGGTGATGAAATTGAAAGGCAACGGTGAGTTAAGGCACCCACTCTGACAGGTGTCCTTGTAAAAGATGGTCTCTGGGAAGCAGACAGTCAGCTCAGTTATGGAAAACATGAAGACCAGAATTTGAGAGTGAATCCCATGTTTTTCACATGGTAGCATGCCCTTGTATTCACAGTATGGGGGAGGTAGGACAGCGGAGTCCTGGGACCCACCCTAGCCTACTTAGCAAGTTCCAATCTACTGAGATACCCTGTCAAAAAAGACATATGGCACCTGTCCTGCTTTTATTCCTGGTTCGATGACAAAACATCTTAAAAACAAAAAGTGATGGAGGAAAGACAAGGTTCATTCTAATTCACAATTCAGGTTATAGTCTACCATGGTAGAAGTGGCAGGAATTTAGCACAGTCATATCATAATCATAGCCAAGAACAATGAGAAGTGAGTATGCATGACTGAATCCTTAGCTCACTTTTTTTCATTCTGATATGCTCTAAGACTGAGCCTAGGGAATGATGCTCTCCACATTAAATTAGATCTTCCATTACACACCAATTAACATCAACAAGGCAATCGATTAGAGACACAACCACAGGCCAACCTGATTGAGACAATGCCTCATTGAGACTGTCTTCCCAGGTGATCCTAAATCGAGTCAAGCTTACAATGAAATCACAGCACCTGAGAAATAACATCTGAGGCTGTCATCTGAACTCCACACACATGTACACACATATGCATATGTAGTGTATATATGCAAACATGCACACATGTATGCACACAGAAAATCAGGGAAACATTTGAACCTATGTAGTTGGGTGTTGTGGGAACTCCTTCAGTCAATAGCCTTTAAGATACTGGCCCACTTTGAACATCATCTCGTGTACTGTAAGTGCAGATCAAAAGCATGCATGGCCCTCTTTTCTGCTGGCTTCAGTTCCAGTTCCCAGTTCACACAGAGGACTGCGGATTGCCACCCTTACTATGAGTTTATCCCCAAATAAATAAACCTTTGTCACACTCCATTTCAGGCAACTGTAGAACTCTTTGGTATAACTATAAATTGTCGCCCAATATGGGGTGGTATCTTAAAGGCTATTGGCTGAAGGAGTTCCCACAACAAACCTAGGCTTAGACATGTACAAAAGGAAGCTGAAGCTAAAACGGGGAGGGAGAACACTGTGTCCATGAAGACTTAGCAGCATAAATTTACAGAATAAGGAAACCCAGGAAACTTGCAAAACACTTGAAGCCAAGCTGAATTCAGGAAAAATTCCTCGGCTAACTTCAGAAGGAATGTGATCCCAGTTAGACCTTGATTTCAAACTTTAAACATTCAAATCTAGAAAGTGACACATTTTTATAGATCTAAGGCATCTAGTTTATATCACTCTTCTCCTGCCCTAAGAAATGAAGTCACCAGCCATATGAGATCATGTATTCATCAGGAGCTATCGCTAAGTGGAAAGCCTACATTTGTTGGGAACTTAAAAATTCATAAGCAATCTTAATGGGAGTTGGTGGATATAAAAGCATCCAGGTGCTTCCCAATCCCTGGTGTATTGGTCAGCTTTGCATCACTGTAGCAAAATACCCGAAATAAACAATGTAAAAATGAAAAGATTTATGTTGATGCACAGTCCACGACTTCTTGGCCCCATTGTTTGCACATCACAGTGGAAGAATGTGATGAGACAAAATTGCTTATATCACCAGCCAGGGAGAAAATAAGAGAAGAAAGGGGCCAGGGTCATATTACCATTCTTGAGGGCATGTTTCCCTAAATGTCCTTAATCATCCTGCTAGACCTAACTGTTAAAGATACCACAATACCTTCTGGTAGTGCCATACTGGAGACCAAGCTGTTAACACATGAGCTTTGGGAGAAATTTGACATCCAAACTGTAGCAGGTAGTATAACTGCTATAGCTTTTCAAAGGTCTGCAATAGCATTTAGCTCTAGTTGCACACAGCAGTTAACTTCATGAAAAACACACATGTTACTAGATCATCCTTAGGGTTTTCTATTTTCCAACTGCCAGTTGGTAATTCCTAGCATTATCTCACAATTTTTTTGTGGATAAAAAAAATCTGCTTCTTGGAGAATTCAGCCCAAGGCAAGTTTTTGGAACACAGTATGCACTCCAGAGTTGAAAACAGTGCCTTCCTGGTGGGTGATAAATGCATGCAGTACTTCTTGGTGAAATAATTAGGTAAGTAGAACATTCATCATTTGTCCACCAAGATCTGACAAGATGGGAATGAACTGCACGACTTAAGAGCAGCAGTGGATGACTGCTTGAGTGTGGCTGTGAGAGGAAGGCCAGAGGAGAGTCTGAGAAGACATGTAAATTGATGAGTAGAGACCTTGAGCATTGACAGGGTCCTTGCGGAAAGGCAAGAGAGTACAGGGGGCATCAGCAGCCTCAGAAGACTTACTGAAGATTGCTGGTCTCCCGTTGGAGGGCATGCACCCCTCACTAACTATTGATGAAACCAACTTTTTCAACCACCCTAAATAATTATATTCTGAAATAGAAGAAACCAACCCTAAATCAAGGTGATACTTGTGCAAAATGCAGAGCACTCGCTGGTTCTAAGTTCGGCAATGACTCACAGGCTGAACCAAATACAGAACCTAGGGGCTATTTTTAGAGAGAACTTGATTTGATTTTACTTAATTCAAATCAATATACACTCATCAGATATACATAAATTGCTCAGTACTGAGACTTATGAACTCAGGTATAAAATGAAAAGAAACCTACTTATCATGGTATAAGGGACACACAGAAGAAAATCCATTGAGATGATGCAAAATACGTAAGTTAAAGTACTTCATTGTTGTTCCTTCTATTAATTCCTATCTCTGTTACTGTTGTTTTCTTACTAAAGCCAACTGCTACATGGTGAGGTACTCTGCTTAGAGTTTTCATAGATTTTCTTGTTTAATCATGATAGCTATTCTGAGATTTTGAAAAAATAAATAAATAAATTTTACACACCAAGAGACCTGAGTTGAAAATAACAGAGTTTAGATCCAAATTCTGTGCTTTCCAATTTCAATACAATGTTCATTTGCAAAAGTGTCAGGCCTGATATGTGATCTGAGCGTTTTCTTGGTCTTTTTGTTGTTTCCGCTTTAACTGAGAGCCAGAGTCAGACTTTGCAAGCTGTGAATTATTTTATGCACTAGACAGCAGAAGAGATGTCAGAGTTCTACAGTTCAGTACACATTAGGAAAGCCAAAATATGGAAGAAAATATTTTCTCAAAACTGCCCATATGTCTATGCTATGTTAGGATACACAATGAATTTCCCCCACTGATTGTTTCAGGTTTGTGCCTCTTCCAGTCGGATGGATTTATGTAACTCCCTTTGTCAGTACCTGGGGTTTACTGAGTGTAGCCTGATTTCTGTGACTGGGAAGTAAAGAGAAGTACGGGTTTGTTGGTTTGTTTGTTTGTCTTGGCACTGTTCCTGACCTCAAAGACAAGAAGTTTGGCTACACTGAAGCTGCACACTGATGGTAGCCATGCAGGGAGCCCCAAACAGTTAGGAAATTATCAAGGTGTGAGACAATGCTCTGTATTCTGTCAATTATATTTTAAATAGACACTGATTGGCCAGTAGCCAGGCAGAAAGTATAGGTGGGACAACCAGATAGGAAGTAGAGGCAGGGTGACAAGAACAGGAGAATTCTGAAAAGAGGAAATCTTGGTCCACCCTCCTGTCCCAGGCACAGTAGAAGCAAGATGTGACTGCCTCGCTAAATAAGGTACTGAGCCATGTGGCTAATGTAGACAAGTATAATGGCTAATATAAGTTATAAGAGTTAATAAGAAGCCTGAGCTAATGGGCTAATCAGTTTATAACTAATGTAGACCTCTATGTGATTTCTTTGGGACTTAACGATTGTGGGAACCAGACAGGAAAGAAAACCTCAGATAACATCAAGGAACCCCAGCCTACTGGGCCCAGATAGGAAAGTCCTCTCAGCTTCAACTGGCAGACAAGTGAGAGACTGCTACTTAAGACAACACCAGCTCTCCACCATTTGATTCAGCAGGTAAAGCAGGTAAAGCCTATTGCCTAACAGTTCCTGTTCAATGATGAAGTTTGTTAAAAATAAACCTGATTTTGATTGGCTCCCATCACTATTAAAAGGAAATCAATATTAAGCATGATTAATAAAAACTCAGAAAGAGAAAATTGGGGTTCAACATGAAGGTCAGAAAAGTAAAACAGCCAGTCACTGGCTCTTATCTCTACCTTAAAATGGCAATCCTGCCTCTGGGAATCTCAGAATGAGATTGTGTCTGAGAGTTATCTTCTCCTGTTTTATAATCCTCTCTAGTTCTGGGGTTAAAAGGATGCACCATTATCACTTGGTTTCTGTGATGAGCTAGTATGGCTCCTGGGATTAAAGGTGTGTGTCATTGTTGCCTAGTCTGTAAAGCTGTCCAGTGTGACTGTTTTACTTTCCTGAACCCCAGGCAAGCTTGATTTATTAAAATACAAATGAAATGCCACTACAACATTAAGCAGACATGATATAAACTAAAGATTCTTCACTTGAAGTAAACTAACCTGATGTGAACAAATCACCCTTCCATGAATGATTTTCTCCCCCAAAACATCAATAAAGAGATGAAGGACTTACTGCATTGTATCTTTTCCCTGGTCGCAGCACAGATTTCCTAGAAGTCTAAATTCAATCAGAACTAAAATGGACTTTGAAACCTTTCAACTTAGCCTCCAGGGTACATACTGCTCCTTAAAGATTCTGATTTTTAACAGATTTTGATCAATTCTCAAATAGACAGGGGGTGATATCTCAGGTCAAAAATAAAATCTATTCTTCAGCTCTGTAGAAAGGGTTCATGGCCTAGTCACAGACACAACTTGTTGGGGTCCATTCTTTTATCCTCTAGTTTAGGAAGGATTTATGTCAAGCTTTAAGTTGATTCATCTCAGAGATTAATAACATGAGAACATAGTACGTTAGAGCGATGACCCAAATGTAATGACAGGTACATTCCAGACTGAGAGAATGCCATATCTGTGCCCATCCACAGACTGTCACTTTGACCCCTCCATCCTGCCTTATGCAGCAATATACATTACCTTCACTTTTATCTAATAAAAATATATTAGCCACATTCTAATTTTCTATCATGAGGTTCCTGTTCTCTGTACAGTCCTCTAATTTCAGCACTTATGACGATGTGGTGGAGAAATCACTGGACTGATGTCAACACAGAATTTGTTCAGCTTGAGATACATAGTGAAATCTTGTCTCCAAAAACTTGTTTTTCAATTAGTTTGATTATACCTATGAATAACAGAGAAAACTGAGTATATACATATAGATAGTGAGAGCATTAGTAAAAAAACAAAAAAGATTATAAAACAAGATAGTAACAATTCTATTCTGTTTCATTTGTTCTCACTTCTACCCTTTCTCCCTGATTGAAGAGGCTGAAATAATTAACTTTCCTGAGTGTGCTCCTCTTCAATTCTCTCACTTGTATTCCTATGACTCTCATCCAGGCCTCTTGACTTCATGGCTTGTCCTTCTGTGCTTTTGGCCATGTGACCCTCTTGGTTTGCTTTCTCTTTTTATAGCTTTTATCTGCAAAGGGTCATGTTTATCAGGAAAGATGGTGGGCATGTCACGTCCTGTTCACCATGGTAGAAGAGGAAACTTCATAACTAATTTGGGGTAATCTGAAAAGAAAGTCTAGAAATTTTTTAATTTGTTTGGGGAGAACCTCTGGAGACATCTGCAGGGAAGTAAATAAGGGAAGCAAGTAAGGGAAATCAGCCAATTAAAGTTGGGTTAGAGCTGTAACTCTTGAGCAACAGGGGCTTTGTCTCACTTGGGAATTTCATGCAAATAGCTGTCCAGCAGTAGAGAGGAAGCCGGGAGCAGCTGCAGGAGGATAAAGAAGGTTCCAGGAATGTATATGGCATGTAAGTTAGGTCGGTTTTCAAAGAGATGGACAGGTTGTAAACAGCATATACCGGGGTGTTTCTCAGAACTATTTCTTTAAGAATTAGACCAGCTTAAAGAACTATGATTACACATATTTGATAAGTGAAGAAAGTAGCATTAAGTCTGGATCCTTATAATGCTCTGATTTAGCATCATGGGGGAAGATAGCACACAGGATCAAAGAGTCTAGGAAATGACTTTCCCCATGGAATGAAGATGAGGTGGTATTTTAGTTACTGTTCTATTTCTGTGATTAGAGACCACAACAAGGTAGCTTTTAGAAGAAAGCATTTAACTTGAGACTTGCTTAAAGTTTCAGAGGATATTCCATGATCATCATGGTAAGGAGTATGGCAGCAAGTAGACAGGAATGGTCCTGTAACAGTAGCTGAGAGCTCACATATTATCTACCAGATGAAAGCAGAGAGAAAGACTTGGCTTGGCATGGGTTTTTAAAGCCAACCTCATTGGTTAATTAAGAAGCTTCTTTGGAACCGATGACAGTGTGGAATAGGACAAGGCAGAAATTCCACGCAGAGATAGTGAGGAAAGAGGGTGGAATCAAAGAGATGCCATGTAGCTGCCAAAGGAGACTTTACCCAGTAAGTCACAGCCTTGTGGCAAAACACAGAATAGGAATGGGTTAATTTAAGATGTAAGAGTTAGTTAGAAAGAAGCCTAAGCTAACAGGCCAAGCAGTGTTTTAATTAATAAAGTTTCTGTGTAATTATTTAGGGTCTGGATGGCCTGGAATGAACAAGGGGTCTCTGTCTACAACCAGCCACTAGGGAACTGCAAAATTAAGAGCATGATGAAATGTCACTATTTATTAGAAAGGGTAAAAAGTTTTAAATGACAATAATATTAAATACTGATAGGCTTGTGGAGAAATTGGCTTTTCTATATACTGCCTGTACAAATGTAAATGAGGTCACCACTCTGGACAATTGTTTAACAGCTTCTTTTTAAAAGACAAACATATACTTTCCACACAACATGGAAATTGCTGCCCTTGATATTTATCCCAGATAAATGAACCTAGGTATACACACACACACACACACACACACACACAAATCCATATAAATCTTCATAGCAACTTTATTCATTATATACAAATCTTAGGAATAAAATGTCCCTCGACCAAACATGATATAGTATATACCTATAACCCTAGCAGTTGGAAATCAGAGGCAGGTTGAGGCCATCCTTGGCTCAACAAATGAAAAAGAAATCCCTTACTCAACATAAAAATGATTTAAAAACAGTGTGTCATGTTGTACTGTCCTCCTTAGTAACACAAGAGGAATAAACTTCTGTTGGAAACAACTTGGATGATTCTCAAGATTATACAAAGATAAAAATATAAAATCAATCTGATATAATTATATAGTGTATGATTTTTGCTTATGTAACATTTTCAAAAAGTCAAAAATTATGGAGTGGGAGACAGCTCAGTGATGACAATGGATTTAAGAGTTATAGAATGGAGGAGCTGAAGGTGACTATTAGCAGACATCTTTTAGAGGGTGATCATCAGAAGAATCTGTGTGGTGAAATACTAATGTATGCTTTCTGGTTTCAGTATTATGATAATTATGTGACCTATAACCACTCAGGCTGTCATTTTAATATAACCATTTAGTCTTGGTAGAGGGCAAATGGGCCCTTTCTGTCCTATCTCTACCATTCTCACAAATGTGTAATTGTTTCAAAACAGAAAGACCTTTTTGAAAAGAAGAAAGTTAAATGCCTCTGGCTTACACAGCTAGATTTCTGAGTACATAGTAGTAGTTAGATACATTTTCTACTCTAGTAATTGATTACAAAGGTTTACGAAATACATGTGAGAGCTAGTTTATGACTCTTTAGAATAACCTGTGTAAGTAGGAGTTAGTACCAGAAAGACCAGAAGGACCTTTACTGGCCGGCCCTTTCTGTCACTAAACCCTAGCCCCACAAAACTTACCAATGTCCTCCAATCTAGCAGGGTAAATAAGGATCTTGTTTAAATGAACAAATTATTGTTCAAGGGTAGCTCCAGTTTTTTTCAATGTACCTGGGTTCCTGAAATAAGTTTCAAACCAGTGAAATGTTTATGCAATAGCCCTATGTGAAGTACAGTTATTGGCACTTCTGTGTTTTTCAGTTCAGTGATGGGGAATGAATTACTAAAGACATTTATTTGAAAAGATTCCATTTTGAGGATACCCGGGAAAGGTGTATGTTCTAGATTCCGATAAACTTTCCCTTTGAGACCCGACTAGTGGGTGACAGAAGGGAATGTGCAGATAATCTCTGAAAGAGAAACCACGGCTAAAGTATGGTTCCTTATCTGGCCCAGGGAACAGTGGTTGTGAGCATGCAGGTGAAGTCTCTGTCAGCTACTGGACTCCATGTATAACTCACAGAAATGAAAGGCTTTCGGAGGATTGATATTTTCCTGAGAATTATTGTCAACCAGCAGAGAAGATTCCTTCCCTTAGAGGAAATATAAATCAGGACCATGCATAAAGCTCTTGAACCGTGAATAATTCCCAACGCATTGAGTAGTTTTACAAAGAACTGTGTATTTCAGAGTGTTGTGTTACAAATGGGTGTTGGCGAAACAGAATAGATGGATTTGAGAACTTTTCTATTATATTCTAAAGGAAGACACATATTTTGAACCCACTATAACTCTCCTCCCTGTTTCGGCATTTGCTTTACAGGAATAAAGAATAACAGGAAACTGTGCTCAAGGTATGTGCTCGAATGGCGGAGACGTGCATCGGGGAGATAAGCCATGAGGTAAATTTTAGTCAAGAAATCAAAACATCTTTGATGAGTCGTTTCCTCCCCCTTCTCAAGCATTCCTGCTATAAATAAACACATTCATATATAAATCCTGAAAATGAGAACCACAATGTCAGCTTTACAACATCACTGTCATTTTCAGATTGCCTGTGAGGTATAAAGACATCTGATGCTTCCCTTTCATTGTCTGTGCTCTTTTTTAAAATATTTAACCACAATACATTCCATCTACTATCCAAAATTTAATTTTGGACACTGGCCATGTTCAAATATTGCTGTGCTTGATATATATTTAATGAGTAGTATCATAGTTTCTTCATTTGACAAGGCTAGATCCTTGACTTTGCATTTTTTTCCCTAGTCTTCTTTCTTGGTAAATGCAAGCAATCAAAAGGGAAGAGCACAGGCACAGAAAAACTAAGACTAAACTTTCCTCAGCATCAGGTCAAATAGATGACCACAACTACATTAGAAATGACCTTGCACACAACAAAGAAAAGCTATTCTGTAGAAATCAGTTTTTCCAGTGCTTACCAGGCACAGTAAATATATTTTCTAAAAAGGAAAAGGGAAAAAATCAATATTATTTCTGCTTTCTGTTGCTGTACTTTAACTGGAGCAGGGGCAAAAAGAAGTTGGATATGTAGGACTATTGGTTCCATCTATTTGGATGTATTTATTTTATTACTGTGAGACATTTCCTAAATATTAATAAAAATGGCAGTCAATAGAATGGGTGTGATTTCACAGTTGTGATTCCAATTGTGAAAGTATAATAGTCATGATCACTGGAATTACTATTTTGACTATTATATGTTTAAATGTTGCATTATAAAAGCATCCTTACCTTCTCCAAATTCAAGCCCTGCTTCCCTCAGGCAGAGGTCATTCTTATGTAGGGAGAATGACCTTGATGAAGAAATATTCAAGACATTTTCCAAACACATATATAATGCCATGTGTGGGTAGATTTCTAGTGAATTATTACTTCAGATAGAAAAAAATGATGTTGATAGTTCAGTTTGTTTCTGTCTAATAGCTTTGGGGAACATATGATACCTTGTGACTATATTTTTAGTCAGTTAAGCATGTGTATTTCAAACCATACCTTGTAACATATTATCTGCTTAAACTACAGTTTCAAACAACATTTTTATAAGTACCAGAAGGAAAAAATTATTAAGCTTCTAACTAGGGACAAAAGTAAAAGGGAGATTTATGTGCATGAATTTTAAGTAGAAATGGGTGTTTTTGGAAAATGTCACAGAGAAGTTTTAGGACTCAATTTTGAAGCTTTATGATTTCAAGCCATCAGATTTTATAGTTTATTTTGACTACTTACAAGTATTTTCCTTTTTTTTATAAGATCACAAGATCCACCACCACAATAAAACCTGAGGATCTAGAGTAGACTCTTCTGTGTTCAAAGGAGCCTGAAGCCTTCCATGGGGCCTGAAAAATCTATAAGTCTTTCCAGAGTAATACTGCGTACTGAGGCTCTTAATTTTTTCTTAAAACATTTTATTTTATGTGTATGAGTGTATGTGTATGTGTGCACCATATGCATGCCTAGTATCTGCCTAGATCAGAAGAGGTTATTGGATCCCTGGCACTAAGTTACAGATGGTGTGAGCTACTATATGGGTGTTGGGAATTAAACCAAGTCCTTTGCTAAGACAGGTGCCTTCAACCCTTGTGTCAACTCTGTAACTCTTGCTGAGGCTATTCAAAGGTGTTGTTCATGCTCTCCTTTCCCCGTACTTCATCCATGACTACTGGACAATTTTATTCAGCAACATGAAGGGAAATTGGAGTCTCTGATTCTGTGACACAGGGCTTAGTTTAAACTGACTCTTTGATGTTAAACCCTAGTTATAGCTTCATCATATCTTCGACTGGGTTTTGCTAGCCTTCTTGTTCTTAACTGTAAGACATCCACGCAAGGTCTGTCTTCTAGAGGTTATGTGAGGACAGTGTTCATTATGTGAAACTGAACCCAAATCAGCATTTTATGCCATAGTCTTTTATTATACTATAAGAGCACTCTTAATAGTCAAAGGCATTTTATAATGTAAGCTTATTTTTTAAGTATCTCTGGAACTTCTTTACTAAGTTTAACATTAAACCATATGTCAAAAATTCTTTTACATTTTTCTATAGAATTCAATGTTCTAACTTAAGAAGAATATTACTTTTTGATGAAGAAATTGAGAAGTATAATATTGACTGTGACTCACTTAATGGATATAGTTCATTAGCTGCTTAATAATGCCAATAACTCTTTGTGCATAAGGGTCTCCTTTTAAAGGAAAATCAATTGAGTATCTTGTACACAATAGTGGTATAATTTAGTATTTATTGATTGATAAAATAAAGATGACAAGATATTATGTAACTCATTCAAGAAAATAATTGAAGTATTATTGATCACAGCAGCATATTTTGAGACCTAATATGCAGGTAGGATTATTCATTAAATGACCTAGTAACACAATACATAAAAACTCTTAGCAACGATGCATAAACTATAAAGTTATTTGAATGAATAAAGTCGAATCTTTATAATAAACATCTATTTATCTTTTTCTTTTTTTTCTTTTCTCATTAATCAAGACAGGGTTTCAATGTATAATAGCCCTGGTTGTCTTGGAGCTTGCCTTGTAGACTAGGCTGACTTTGAACTCACAGAAATCTGCCTGCCTCTGCCTCCCTCCCAAGTGTTTGCATCCAAGGTATGTGCCACCACTCCCAGCTTATTTATCTATTTCTAACACACATCTATTTTTTTTTCCCAAATAAGCTTTGCTTGCTGGCGACAGGCTGTGACTCCTTTAAGAGAGGTCTTCTTGCTTCAGCAGTAGCAGGAAAGAAAGCCATGCAGTTTTGAAGTAGTGGCTTCCTGGGCCATGCTGCCCAGTACAAACTATGACAAGGTCTGGCTATGGAACATTTAAATGGGGTTTATGAACAGAGTGCTACAACTTGCTTAATGGCGACACAGACCTAATACGACCCAACCCTGGATCTGGGGCATGATGTAGGTGGGTCTTCTATCTATTTGTTGTTTTTATTGGTTAATTAATAAAGAATACTGCTTGGTCTGACAGGTCAAAACATAGGTAGGCAGGGAAGACAGAACAGAATGCTGGGAGAAGGAAGTTGTGTCAGGCAGATGTTGAAATAGGAGCGGCGGGGCTGCGTCCCCGGCACCCGGCCGCCCGCATGGCTAGCTTATGTCCAGAAATAATTACACGGAAACTGTATTCTTTCAAACACTGCCTGGCCCGGCTAGTTCCAGCTTCTTATTGGCTAGCTCTTACATATTGTTCTAACCCATTTCTAATATTCTGTGTAGCCCACGAGCTGGCTTACCAGGGAGGATCTTAACCTGCGTCTGTCTGGAGCGGGAGAATCATGGCGACTCTCTCACTAAGCTTCCTTCTCCCAGAATTCTCTTCTGTTTTCTCCACCCACCTAAGGGTGGGCCTATCAAGGGGCCTAGGCAGTTTCTTTATTAATAAGAAATCACTCCCACATCAGGCAGACAACATGGAGCCAGCCGCCAGGTCAGACATGTTGAATCTTTCCCAGTAAGCCACCACCTCATGGTGCTACACAGATTACTAAATATGGGTTAAAGCAAGAAGTGAGAGTTAGCCAATAAGAGGCTAAAACTAATGAGCCAGACAGTGATTAAATGTACAGTTTGTGTGTAATTATTCCGGGTGTAAAGCTAGCCAGGTGGCGGGATGCAGCCCGCCACTCCTTCTACAATTGGCGCTCCGACGTGATGGACTAAATCCACTTAAAAACCTGAGAGGGCTTTTAAAAAAGGGAGAGAGAATTTAACACAGCTTTTTGCTGTTTGCTAGGACATGCCATAGGGAGATTTCCTGTTTCAGCAATAGTTTTTATGACATGAGATACCTTTGTTCCTGGCAGCACAAATCTACTTATAGAGGATGATGGGCATCAAAGAGGCTCCTCATGAGGTTGGCTAGTCATTTCGGCAAGAAACTGCTCTTGCCTGGACTGCTTGATGGTATGCTATGTGAACTGTTTTGTTAAATGTAATTTTACTATGTTAAATTAATACCTTCCTTTTTATTTAAACAGAAAAGGAGAAATGGTGTGGGAAGTCCTTTTGTATATATGTTGCTTTTATTGGTTAATGAATTAAAAAAGCTGTTTCAGCCAGTGGCTTAGCAGAATAGAGCTAGGCAGGGAAAATGAATGCTGAGAGAAAAAAAGGTGGAGTCAGGAGAAGCCATGTAGCCCCACTGGAGACAGACACGGGGGATGGAAACTTGCTAGTAAGCTGCAGCCACATGGTGATACACATATTAATAGAGATGGGTTACATTAAGATATAAGAGTTAGCCAGAAATACACTTAAGCTATTGGTCAAAAAGAATGGCAAATAATATGGTTTCCAAGTGATTATTTCAGGGCTAAGCCGTCAGGAACAAACAGCCGCCTACAACATCTATTTGTCTCCTTCTATCTGTATCTGTAAGTATGAGTATTAGGCAAACATGGATACAGAGAGACAAAAGGCTTCCCAAGTCTCTGAAGCCAAATCTTTGATAGAATGTGTCATAGGCAGAACAGCTGGGAGCTTCTTCCCACAGCAACGAGGCTGCTGCAGTTGTCTCTCACGGCCTTCAGTAGCAACCAAAGCATTATACAAAACTGTTGCAGCTTTGGGGTTTTTGAAGCAGTGATTAATGTTTGGGTGACTATTCTGTTTCCCTCTTGTAAGCAATTTTGATTTCTTGCAGAAGCTATGACCTATAAAATTTTGGTGAAAACCTAATTAGTGAACATAAATCTAGTGATCTGAGGAAAATATTGTCTAGCATTATCTTCTTAGGTTAAAGTATTTTCATCAGCTGATCAACCAAAAACAAAACCTCTGTGTTCTATGTGTTTCTTGTTTACTACGTATTGTTGATCCACTAGCACAACCCTTGTGGGCTACAGCATTGTAACTCACATGCTTAAAGTTTATCCCCAAAACATATGTTCTCCAAGAAGCATATTAGAGTCTTCTTGCACCTAGGAACACTACAAATCCCTTCAACCTCATGCTTGGCATGCATCTTAAACAGAGAAATCACAAACAAAATTGTCAAAAACAGAGCACTCACCAGACCGCGGAAAGGGTGTGTTTGCAATAGCAAAGCTGAGGCATGAAGATGAAACAGAGCTTCTCTCAAGCCCACTGAATAAGTGTCTGATTTGAATATCTTGCTGCTCTGGGCACACCCACAAATGACTGTGAAAGTGCTGTGAGTGCTAATTTGATGTCACAGACTAATTTTGTTGAGCAGGTAAATTCTCAAAACTGGAATCTGCAAGTATTGAAGATAAACTTAAATACACAAAGTACATACACACGCATATGAATGCTAGACAAACATACACACACACACCATGTGTTATATACAAATCTATCTATATATACACATATATTTACTAGATGTTTAAGTATATATGATATAAGGCAATCTTTTATAATGGTTCTGACTTACTATATCTTAACCTTAGAGCGATGCAAGAGTAGTATGTGTTCAGTAAAAACATATTCTTGACCTTTGGTCTTTTCCTGTGCCACTTTCTCTTGTGATGGTGTGAAAGGACAACTTCTAATCAGCTATGTGATCATGAGAAGAGATCATCAGTATTCTGAATTATTTGTATTAGATATTTAGCACATTCTTTAAAAATTGCCTGGTTTTAGACAATTTTGCTCAACTGAAGACTAATATTTTTTAAGCTGCCTAGGCAAAAGAACAAATATAGAAATGTACAGTGTGTTAATTAAGAGTCTCTTAAAAAGCAGAGCCTAAAATGGACATTGGATACACATAGTTTACAAGGGCTCTCAGACAACAGGAGAAAAGGCAATAGAGAATGTAATGGGAATGGGGGCAGGGAGGGACTCAGTCCTATTGTCCATTATAGATTTGGCCAGAGCTATGTGAAAGTGGTGCTTATTGCCTGAGACTCAGCAGAATCAAGATCTATCACCTTGTTTCCTCATCAGCTGAGAGTTATACCAGGAGATGGAGGCAACTTCATACTCCCAAGGTAGGCTAGAAACAGTCCTGCAAAAAAAAAAAGTTCAAAGACAAAATAACAGACTCCATAAGTTGTTTGTTTGATTGGAATGCATGGGGGGTTAGTTTAGTTTTGTTTTGCTTTGTTTAGCGAGAGAAACACGAAGTTCAGTAGGGAAGAATGGGGAAATATTTGGTAGGAGTTGGGGGAGAGGAAAGAATATGATCAAATATAGTTTATGGGAATATAAGAAAAATAAATAGGCCCAAATGATCTAGTACAATGAGGTGCTTCATAGGTGGATATGAGATATTTGAGGAATGACTCAGATATATAAAATATCAATAATGATGAATGGCATTAGTATACTAAGCAACAAAAGCCCACTTCCCATATGTCAAGATAAGAGTCACAAGATATTAGTAAATAACAATCAAGTTCAAAATATTAAGAACTGGTATTGCCAGAGCCTATGCTCCATTTTCAGGCATTTTATGAACCAATTCAACACTTCTTAAAAACTACATGATAGGAACATAACACTAAATATATTGGACTTGAGATGTTGCCTACTGTCAAACTATATACGTACTTAGTATTCCCACAGCACTAAGATCAATCCCTGCATCAAAGATGCTGCAAAGTCGTCACAACTGATCATGTTGTAATTGCATTGCTCTAGCCACTCTCTGTATGTTGTTGGCCTTACTCATGACTTTGGCCACTGTATAGTAGAAGTACTGATGGTGGCTCAGTGCTGTTATTTCTGCTGAACCCAAACTTCAGTGTTGCCGTTCTGATAGCTCCAAACCAGCCACAGTAGCCAACAGGAGTATTTACACTATAGAAACCAGTGCTATTACACATCAAGTTTCTTTGACAGCAGGTTGTTAAATATTTACCAACACACCAGCAATCATTTTCCCTTCTGCTAAATTCTCCTGTGCTCTGCTTCTACCCCTTGCTCCAATTATGCAATTATGACAGGGTTTTTTTTTTATGTTCATTGTTTCAAGCATCATGAGACAGGATAAAAGGAGCCAGTTTTCCAGGCTTGAGTTTTAAAGGGTTAGGCACAGAAGAGAAAAATGAGCCTAGGACACAAGAAGTAAAATAATTTGGGGAGAAAAATGTGTAAGACCCGGATACACCAGCTCATGCACACTTTAGACAAGGCAAGCGAATTAGGAGAATATGGGATAATTGAGCACTTTCCTAAGATAAGAAAACAATAAGACTTGGGGTTTAAATTCTTGGGGCAGAGTGGAGGGAACAGAGTGGAGGACATGTTCAAAGGAAAGAAATGAGGAAAGGTTCAGGCCTCCTTTGGTGAAGCTGCAGGTGATCAAGAAGGCCTGAGATAGCAGTGAAACTGATTGTCCCTAGATAGTTGGCCCGGACCAAGACAAGACCAATCAAGAAAGAGAATTACAGGCCTATCTCACCCATGAATATCGACGCAAAAATTCTCAATAAAATACTGGCAAACCGAATCCAAGAACACATTAGAAAATTTATCCATTATGATCAAGCAGGCTTCATCCCAGAGATGCAGGGCTGGTTCAACATATGCAAATCTATCAATGTAATCCACCATATAAATAAACTGAAAGAAAAAAACCATATGATCATTTCATTAGATGCTGAAAAAGCATTCGACAAAATTTAACACCCCTTTATGATAAAGGTCTTGGAGAGATTAGGGATACAAGGGTCAAACCTAAATATAATAAAAGCTATTTACAGCAAGCCGACAGCTAACATTGAATTAAACGAAGAAAACTTCAAAGCCATCCCACTAAAATCAGGAACACGACAAGGATGTCCACTCTCTCCATACCTCTTCAATATAATGCTTGAAGTTCTAGCAATAGCAATAAGACAACATAAGGGGATCAAGGGGATTCGTATTGGAAAGGAAGAACTTAAGCTTTCGTTATTTGCAGATGATATGATAGTATACATAAGTGACCCCAAAAACTCTACCAAAGAACTCCTACAGCTGATAAACACCTTTAGTAATGTGGCAGGATACAAGATCAACTCCAAAAAATCAGTTGCCTTCCTATACACTAAGGATAAAGAAACAGGGAAATCAGAGAAGCATCACCTTTCACGATAGCCACAAATAGCATAAAATATCTTGGGGTAACTCTGACCAAGGAAGTGAAAGATCTATTTGACAAGAACTTTAAGTCTTTGAAGAAAGAAATTGAAGAGGACACCAGAAAATGGAAGGATCTCCCTTGCTCTTGGATTGGGAGGATCAACATAGTAAAAATGGCAATTCTACCAAAAGCAATTTATAGATTCAATGCAATCCCCATCAAAATGTCATCAAAATTCTTCACAGATCTGGAGAAGACAATAATCAACTTTATATGGAAAAACAAAAAACCCAGGATAGCCAAAACAGTCTTATACAATAAAGGAACGTCTGGAGGCATTACCATCCCTGACTTCAAACTCTATTACAGAGCTACAGTATTGAAAACAGCTTTGTATTGGCATAAAAACAGAGAAGTCGACCAATGGAATCGAATAGAAGACCCTGACTTTAACCCACAAACCTATGAGCACCTGATTTTCGATAAAGGAGCTAAAAGTATACAATGGAAAAAAGAGAGCATCTTCAACAAATTGTGCAAGTGTGTTATCAGCCTTCTCATGTCTTATCTTACATCTAGTAAACGCATCAGAAATAAATTTTACTGAGTCAACAACATACTTAGAGAAACCTATGTTTTCCCTTTTATATGCATGACTATACTATTTTTAGAAATATTGGTTTCCCATCAAATCTAGCAGGCCACCAGCTAAGCCTCAAAGGGAAATACAGCAGGCCAGACCAGTACAGCCATTAGTTGAAATGAAGACTTGGGAAAGAGAAATGTGTTTATTCCTAAGTAAAGCTGAAATGTTGTGTCAGTTGGAAATTACATTTTTAATGTAGCAAGAGATGGATTAATATATAAATTAAGCCTTTTCTGTCAACCTACATCTCAGAGTAAAAAAATGTGGGACAGAGCTACAGCAAGAATACTAAGAACACAAAGCATTAACAATGAAAGGTTTTGTCATAGAAGACATAACCATACCCCACAAAAAAATGATAAACTACTTAATAGTATCAACTGCTGCATTCTGCAGCTACTCCTGTCTTTTGCCTAGAAGTTTGTGCCTACGGTCTAATCTATAGAAACAGGGCGTCCACAAATTGCCTGTGGCAGAGACACCAGCTGCTTTTTTTCTTGCTCATCACCCTGAATAATTTTACTATCGGTTCTCAAAAGTAATCCTTATGTCCTAGTACTTTAGGATTTCAGGACCTCCAGACTAGAGTTTGACAAACTGGAAGTCTGTGAACTTGTTTAATGATGATAGTTTGCTTGGCGAAGGCTAGGATCATCCTCTTGTGGGCACCTGCCCATTACCCTTAATCTTTTTATTGGCAAGAGTATTTCAGGACAGTGATAAACAATCAACAAAGTTCTCTTTTCTTCCACCTTCAAGTCACTGAAAAATTGAAGAAACTCCTGTGGTATTTGAAATAAAGTCCTCTAGTCCTACAATTCAAGAATCTGTTCAATATTCGTATGGCATAAAGGTACAGAAACAGGCCTTCCTGACCTACATAGCAAATTCTAGACTAACTAGAGGTACACGGTGAGACCTGTGTTTAAAAAAATAGTATCTACCAGACAAGATGTGCTGGATGTGCCCACTGGTGTAATGATGGCCTGACTATTATGTGATATACTGTTATGGAGATGACCAACAGCTTGCTGGTTGGATTTTAGGCCTACTCCACAAGAGGGAATTTCATTTCATGCCTGGAACTGTGAACCTGGTCAAAAGTCCATAGCTATGGAAATCATGGGCCTTGGGATGACCTAGGCTTCTCTCAGCCTCACTGTTAACCTTCTTTCTGTAATGGGCAGCAGTCAGTGCAGAGACTCGTGGCTAGTTAAAATGCTGAGAACAAGTGACTGAGTGATCATCACTAAATGAGACATCTTTAGCAATCCTCTGGCAGGGAACACCACGAAAAGGAGGAAGAAGGAATGTATGAGCTGGAGGGGAAGCAAGGAGTGCTGTGAAATGCTATCTTCTGGATATGACATGGATATGAATCCACAAAGACAAGATTCCAACATAGGCATCACGGGAGCCCTCGAGACCCCACATCTTACTGGACAGCTATAGGCAGTTGGTGAGTGCTGGCAAAGGGAAAATCTTCTCCAGTGTGTAGCCCCTGGTAGGTTGCCCATATTCCATTGGATAGCCAGTCCCAAGAGGTCAGCCCTAAACACGTATGAGCAATACTAAATGATTTCAACAAGTATATTTATAAATTTACATATATTTATGTAACAGTTACAATTAAAGAATAAAAGTCGTGAATTTGAAAAGGAGTGGGAAGGGCATGAAAGAAACAGAAGTTAGGAGGAGGAGGAGGAGGAGACAAGGAAAACGATTTAAATAAGTAGTCACATGAAATTCTCAGAAACTAAATTTTAGAAATATTTTTTTCAAAGATGGGAAGCAAAGTGCTGAGACATACTCCTGTAATCATTCACAGAACATGATACATGAGGCAGGAAGACTGCCACCAGTTTGAGGTCAGCGTGGGTCACACAGCAAGACCTTGTCTTGAAGTAGGGATAAAATAATGGAAACAGAGATATAGAAATATAAAGTTTAAAAATAATTTCCACCCTACAATGCATCTTCATGTGAAATGTCAAGAAACAGGAGATTTGGAAAAGTCTGTTCTAGCTTTCCTTGCTGTGTCTCAATTTACTTCTGGCTAGGGAAGAGCAATTGTCCTCCTGAATTCTCCTATCACAACATCCCATACTCAACAAGGAATCAGACATACGTTTACCAAGTGCCAAGGGGAAAACCGGAGACAAATACACTATTGATTAGAACTGCATGAGCAATGAGTGTGGGAAATGATATACGCACTGTCAACACCTGTGCTATCTACAGATGTTCAACATTTGCACTCGCTGCAACTGTCAGCTGGTCCCCGAGTGTGTCTGCTCAAGAGAAATGTGCATGGCCCTTTATCAAAAGATATGTCATCAAATACATGTAGCAGCAAGATGTCTATTAGTCACAAATTGAAGGCCTACCTAGGTTCCTAAGGGACTAACATGGAAGCCTTAAATGATATGTTCATAGCACACAGGACTATCTAGCAAAGAGTGTGATTAACCCCCAATACAAAAAAAAAATCTCAAATGAGTTGAATCACAAACTCATCTCATTGAGATTGAGGGAGAAAATGTTCAGAAGGCTTTTTGTTGTCTGAGTCCTTTTTGGCTATTTCAATGACTGAAATAAATACATCACATTAGAAGTGAGGTGTCCATTACTTTGGGTGAATGATGACTTGAAGGGGGTGTGAAAATAGCTTCTGGGCTGGCAGGAAAGCTCTCACATTACCTGAGTGTTGGTAGCATGTTCACTTAAGAAAAGGTGTTTTGTGCACTTGTAATCCTTTGCTAGAGCGTTAAAGGGAAATGAAAACAAAATGTAAACTCTTCTTCTGCTCCTGATTGCATTCTATAATCATCCCACACAGCTCTATTATAAAGTCTCCGAACACCACTCAGCACTCCTGCATTTTTATAGCTCAGATGTCATACTCAGCATGTCAGCTTTTTTTTTAAACCTGTTAAGAACAGTATCCAGCACACAGGAGATATTCTGTAAAGATTTTTGAGTGAATGAATGAGAGGATAGAAAAATGTCATTCTAACCATGCAGTAAACAACATAAAGTCAGGAACTGTCTGGTTTTGTTTGCCAAAGAAGTATACATTAGGCACAATGCCTGGTACACTGTGAAGCAACCCTATGCTTAGATATAGATAGATGATAGACAGACAGACAGACAGACAGACAGACAGACAGATAGATAGATAGATAGATAGAAACATATACATACATACATACATACATACATACATACACAGATGAAGGATAGATGGTTTGAGGGATAGATGATGGTTGGATGAATGATGATGGATGGGCGTGTGGGCAGGTAGATGGATGGACAGAAAGACAAGTATAGATGATAGAATTGTGAGAAACAAAGAGAAAGAAAGAAGACAGAAAAAGCCTCTTCAGCTATTCCACATGGACTCAATATTTGCAATTCTCTAGAAACTTCCACACTTTTAGTAGTAGGCTGAGGGCAGTGGGTTTATTAGAATACACTGTTCTCAGACTCTGTCGTTGGAGGCTTACCTAGCTCCTATCCTATAAGCCAGTCTAATAAATCACTTCCTATTATTTACATACACACAGTCTATTGCTTGTGCTCCTCTGGAGAACCATACCTAATTCATTGTGTATCCTGTTGATGTTTTATAGACACTGAGACCCCAAGTGAGAAACAATAGACTAAGTAATTTGAAGATTCTGGGCAGTGATGCTCAAATCAAGTATATTGACCAGTTTCCAATACTCTTGAGCCTATATACAGTTTGTCACACAGATTCTTTTTAGAAATAATACATCTTAGCATTAATGTGAAGCTGCCCTAGTTTGAGTTCTGTTGCTGATACAACATATCTTGAGAAAAAGCAACTTAGTAGAGGCAGTTTTATTTCAGCTCAAAATAGAGGTTACAGTCTGTCATAGAAAGTAAATAAAAGCTGCAGGGACTTCAAAGATGTAGTGATATCAGACGCAGTCATGAGCACAGGGAAATGAAGGCTTGCTTTCCTGCATTCAGTTTTTTGTTTGTTTGTTTATTTCTGCATTCTACTATAGTTCTGACCTAGGAAAGAGTTCTGTCCTCAGTGGCTTGGGTCTTCCCACTTCAATACTTACTGAGACAATCCTCCAGAGAAAAATCTATTTGAGATAATTTTCATCGAGGCTCACTTTTTGATAACTCTCGGTTGCATCAAAGCAATGGTTAAAACTAACCATCACAGGAGAGCAGACCTTATGATCCCAAAGAACAAAGAAGTTATTTGGAATAGAAGGCGATTTAGAAGAAGACATAGGAAAAGCTCTCATCCTCCCATTAGCCTAAAGATAGGACATAAATTAGAAAACTATCCTCCTCTCTTTCTACAAGGAAAGATAAAGTAGCTCAATCACCAAAGAAAACTTCAGATCCTTATTAGACCAAAGATGTATAGAGCAAGCTACAAAACTTTACTGACTACACTTTTGCCATGCCATAATTCTCCAAATATTTGTTATTCTTTGTGGCTCCATAGGCTAGAGTTCTAAGCCACCTCTTTGAGAGTCATTCACTCTCCGGGTATGTGCCCTACAACCATGACAACATGTTAAATATACATGTTTCAGAGCTAGGATTTTCTTGTGGTCAACCTATCTTTTGCTACAATAATCCCCACTTAAGAATTCAGAAAAATCAAGGAAAATTGTTCTCTTATAATACAAATATACAAGAGGTTTTCATGGTTGGGTGCTCATGTCCTGCGAACTGTTCTAACCTCTCTTTGCTCCCACAATAGCTCCAGGAAATGGATGTCAGTCCTTTTCTATTTCAGAAATGTAGATCCTGAGTGTTTAGTTATTTTTTTTTTTTTGCCTTGAATGTTAGAAGCCAAATGGACTGGAGTTGGTGTTCAAACTCTAAAACTTTAAAGCATTGTATTGAGCATGACCAGTCATCAGAAAAGTTGATACCATCTATCAAAATAAGTATTTAGATAATGGTGTCAGGTCCTTCTTGCACACCTACAAAATATCAAACATTTCTACGTGATTATTTGAATTCTACATTACTACTGGCCTTTCTAGAGATAAGAAAACAGACGCAAAGATTCAGAAATGTCCCAAGGTTGCACATGTTGCACATGAAGGAAGCAGCCTGGCTCTGACACCTATGACCCTCATTGTATCAATATGCAGTGTTGCACGTAGACGCCATCTCATTTTACTTAGTACTTGCATCAGAATCAACAAACCACAACTTGAGTCAGAATCAACAAGAGGGCTAAAGAGAATCCAAGATCCCATGTCCTCAGTCTTTGATTATCAGGTTTGGAATGGAGGCAGCAATCTTTGTTTACTTCCCGACAGCATCCAAGATTTGATGATACTGAGAGTTGAAGGATCACAATTAGAGGAACAGTACAGACCAACAAAGGAGATTCGAGCACCTAAATGTTTTCAGATTTTGGCCTAGAGATGACATCATCTGAACAAGAGTTTGTATATTGCAATTTGGTATATTAATCAATGGATTTTTAATAAAACAAAAGCAATGACTTGTCTAAGATCAAATATCCTAATAGTTCTCAGAAGGTTTAAGTAAGCACCATGTCTTCCCAGAGAATAAGCTTATGATAACAGCCCAGGGAGTCAAGCCAAACTATTCTATCCATCTCCTGGAAGATCTAGAATCAAGTCTGAATATAAGCAACACATAGGAAATATGGCAAATTAAACTGGAGTTAGAACATGGACTGGAGAGTGAAGACTCAAGCGATTACGTTAGATTAGGGAATACTTGTCGTTTCTTCAAGAGTGCCAGTTTTTCCTTCATTAATCACAATCGAGCTTTTTGCTACAGATTGCTCGAGTGTATATTTTAAGAGGCAGCAGGTATTTTTTTTTTCATTTACTCTAATCCCAGAGGCCAGAGGAAAATGTTTATTCATTCTTGTTTAACTTGAAAAATAAACTAATGTGATCAATATCTAGTTCAGCTCTGATTGTTAGTAGCAATTAAACATTGTCATTCAATTACATTTCATTTGAGTAATTGAAACCAATTTAATAATGCCTCATTTCATCATTTCAATCACGCTCTTGTGAAAATTAGACAGTTTTTGGAAAATGAGAAGCATTCAGTGCGCTGAGGTGGAAAATGGAGAGTCAGTTTTGCAGAAGCCTTATGTTCCTGTAACTTACTCATGCTTGGGGCTTTGAGTCACCTGGAAACTGAGCTGAGATCTGGCATTCTAAATAATGGGTTTATGAAGAAAAACAATGAATATATGTATCTAAAATGGGCCCTATCATCTCCCCTTTCTGTCTTTGCTTAACCTAATTTACTTTCTAATGCTATTTCTATTTCCTGGTGACACCATTCTCCTTCCACAGCCAAGGCCTTGGGAACTGATACAGGCCTTTATTTTCTGTCTACTTCCTCTGCCCACCCCTCCACTGCCCTGCACTCCTGCCCTCTACTGCAGCATCTTAGTCGCCCGCCATCCTTGTGGGCCCAGACTGAGTCACTGTAGTTCTCTGTGACCATTTTCCTGATTCTGCTTGCTTTGCTTCCAACAGTTTCACCTCAGCTCATATTGGCAGAGCTGCCTGCGATCGCCACTATTCTTTCTTCCTGGTGTTTTCTGTTTGCATTCCTCGTAGCGGCTCATAGTCAATCACTGACTGGTTACATCAGAAGCATGAAAATCCTGGTCCCCACATTCAAAGAAGGCAAACTCTGAACTATCACTCATGACCACAATCTCGTGTGGATCCTCAAATGAAGCTCCAAAGCTCGGCCTCACCTCCTCTGCTTTCCCCACTTCCTGTTTTCTCCAGTAGTTACACCTTGATAAACTCCCACACCTAGGTACGCTTGCCAGAGGGCCAACTTCGAGAGAAGCCATTGTAAAAGACTCTGTTCTTAATGTCCACTCATCTTTTCCCAAAACTACTTCCCATCTCTCCCTACTGCAGCAGCAGTGCCTGGAGCCATTGTGATGCATTTTTATACATCAACTGTATTTTTATAGGAGACAATTATTCTTTTTCGTGTGAATCACTGGTCACATCATTTTCTCCTAGCAAAATCGAAATGTTCCACATATGATGTTCACTTCAAGACAATTTCTTAGTTGTGTGTTTCAAGCCCTCCACACCGACTTTAACCTAACAGTCTTTAATCACTGTTGATCAATTATGAATGCTGTATACAAATGGATTCACCTCACTGTCCTCTCCCACCCACACTTCCACGCACCCTTATTTTTCATATGTAATGTCCTCCTATTCTAGGTTCGTCAGTGAGGTCTCTCAAGTTCTTTATTGAGCTTTTATCTGCTTGGTTTCCTACTGCTTCTGCAGCAAAGCACCACAAACTTAGTTTGTAAAACATGTTTTCTCATAGTTATGTAGGTTTGTCTGTGTCTCTTAGTCTAGGACAGGGATCCTTTTAATCTGACTATTATCTGGGAATTTGTTGCCAAAAGTGAATCATCTGTGAACACTTTGAGAATTCAGTTCTTATAATTCTGAGGTCCTGGCCTCCTTTATCATTAGTACCGACTCTCAAGGTTTGGTTTTCCTGACATCTTCATCTGCTTCACCTACTCAGCTGCTTTCTGGGAAAGTTGTGGTTGGAAAGAATGTGTACTTAGATTGAGTACACCCAGATAATCCGGGTCAATCTTTCCATCTCAAGGTCCATGACCTTAACTAAATCTACAAAGTCCTTTTTGCCATGTAACATAAAATATTCTTGAGTTGAGTAACATGGTTTAGCATATGGACATTTTTGAAGAACCCTTCTGATATCTGTAGTGTTCTCTTTCTACCCTAAAACACTATAGACTTCTGGTAAACTTCCTCACACATAAAGTCAAAATAACTTACTTCCATAGTGTATAACCAGGCACTTTTCTGGGCATTTTACCTGTACTGATTCATTTATACTTGGTAACAACTTGAGGGGTCATAATGATTAGGAATTGTTTTACATGTAAAAACTGAAACATACAAAGATTTATAATTTCTAAGCTGATAAGTGGAACATCAAGAATAGCTAAGATGATACCCTGTGTTTGCTAAACTATTAAACTTTCTTGCCAATAGAATGCCACAACCTGACTTTTTTTTTCTGTGAGCCCCATTCTTTTATAGGATCATGTGTCTGATTCTGACCAATACCAACCCTAATAGGTAGAATGGTTTTCTATCCTTTCTCTCCAGCTGAATGCAAAGGACTTAGGTTTTATAGTCACTCCAAGAAAGGAACTTAGACTTTTAAGACACTTTTGGAAGGGAGAGACAAAAGACTCCTGTTGCACACCTAGGACCATCATGTATAGGTTATTTCACATTTTGTTTAATTCATATTTGTTGAATCACTTATTTTGATCAATATGCTAAATACAGCTTACGCTCTATGTCTTTAGCTAGAGTGGTTAGTATTCCTTTTCTTCTGTATATAAAAATACAATCCCTCAGACTCCGTCGGGGAATGCTTCCCAAGGATATCAAATCTCTTGCACTTTCCAGTCTGTCATCTAGGGAAGCCAAAGCAGGAACTCAAGGGAAAAACCATGGAAGAGGAATGTTGCTCACTGGCATGCTTCCTCTCGCTTGCTCAGCTGCCATATGTGTACAGCCAAGGTCCAACTGTCCAGGGGTGGCACCCACCACAATGGGTTGGATCCTCTTAACTACATAAAGTAAAATGGGCCCCAGACAAGTCCACAGGCCAATCTGATGGTGGAAATTCCTCAACTGAGGTTCCTTCTTCCTTCTTTGGAAATGTATCAAGATGACAACTGAGATTAGCATGACAGCATCATTATTTTACAAATGCTGAGTTCTCTTAAAAAGCTTTCTTTACCCACACTCAAGGCTGAACACAAAAGGGATTCATTTTCTAGCCATGAGAACATTCAAATTCAAATAGGGAGAGAGATTTCAACAGGACCTTTTATCAATTCACACAGAATTAGTGAGATTTATCCAGTAGGCATGTCATCAGAGATGCGTGGGTTGGTGACACAATCTCACTCTAATCAGCTCTTAAAACTGTACCAATAAATGGACAGAAATAAAACTAAACAAATAAACTATAAATGACTTATTATAATGCCAAATGTCAGAAATCTGTCATAAATATATTCTGAAACTGGCCTTCAAAGTAATATGACTCTAAAATAACTCTGAACAGTCTTCAACATTTCTAAAATAAAAAAAACTGTCTTTTTTTTTTACTTCTATCTAGTCTACCCACTTATTTCTGTCATCAAATGTAAGACTCTATCTACAATTACAAGTGTGTAATATAATATTTCATGTAAATGTCTTTACTCCTTTAACATTTATATTTATTAATCCACACATCATATAAATTTCTAGATTATAAACATTTCTGCAGTATTGGATTATCTATAACTCTAATGAGATAAATCTTGTCTCGAGTCCTCCTTTGTTCCTTGAATTCTAAGTACAGTGTTTTTCAAAATCAATTTCATCATTTTCTGTCCAAAATATGCTTCTTCTGACAATAGTTCTGCTGTGGTTGGTAGCACTGTAATACATGGAGCATCTGTAAGTTGCTTGATCATTGTAAGAATGTTAAGAAGGGACTGAAGAGAGGGCTCAGTAGTTAAGAGCTTTTTTTGTTCGGGACTCTCTGTTCTTGCAGAGGACCTGCGTTCAGTTTCCATTACTCCAAAGACAGCTTATAACTGCTCATAACTACAATTCTGGTGTCTACTTCTGGTTCCCTTGGGCACCAGGCACAGCAGTACACAAACCTACATAAAACAAAACATTCACACACTTCAAATAAAAATAAGTAAGTCTTTAAGAACATTAGAAGTTGACCTCTATTCCTCTTTCCCCCATTTTGCACACTCAAATATTCGCACAGCCTTAGAAATGTCACCTGAAGCTATCCTTTTAAAACTACTTAGTGTCTACTAGGCTCCTGCCCTACTGGTGTTTATGTGCAGATTATATGACAGGGAGAGAATCCACTATCCTAATACACAATGGCAGGAGGAGCGTGAGCCCCAGTGAGCGATAAACTAAGGCAAGAAGGAAAAGGAAGAAGGGAGGAAGGTAGGACAGTAAATGAGATCTATTTAGATATTTGCCTTAATGGAAATTCACTCATGATGTGATGGAACATGATGAAATGCAGTACAAGAAAGGAAGGGGGAAAAATTGCCATGAGCAGAAAACATCTGGACTGAGACCAGATGGACAAGAGCCAGCCCCGGGGGTATTCAGCAGTGAGAGCTGCAGACAGAGGGAGCAGCCAGCACAAAGCTCAAAGGAAAACAAGGCCAGTGTTCAGAGAACAGGAAAACCAGTATGGACAGAGAACAATGGCTGAAGGAGACAGGCAAAGGAAGACACCAGAGAAGTAGGTGGAGTCCCTCCCGGGAGAGAGCTCTCAGTGTTACGGGTTACCAGGAAATGTGGTAGTTTTAAACGAAGAGCTCTGAAGCTCTGAATTACTTTTTAAAAATTTGTTTACAAAATTGGCTCTGGCTGCTGTCTTCCAAATGGCCTTATATGGTAAATAAGAGTAGGGACAATAACTTTTTGGAAGCTATTATCATCATCAAGGCTAGCAACGGTATTGGCGTAAGCCAGAATTGCTCCCGCAGATGTGGTGAAACTTGTCAGATCCAAAACATTCCTGCATGGAGGATGGAGAGCCCTTGTAAAGGAAATTGCCTTGTGGGAGGTGGTGCATACAGTGTGAAGAGGCACTAAAGAGAACCAAGGATGCTGCCTTCATTTTCTTTATAAGGACAGAGCCAGTGTTCTTTCCTTATAACCGTTTTATTCAAGGCTTCATGAGACTTTGGCCTCGGCAAAACTGCAATAGTATACTGACTTATTCCTTTGCCTATTTTCCCTAAATAACCCTTCTGCAAAATTATCCTCTAGATTATCCTATAAATTTAAGCACTGAAAATTGAATTGTCAAGGTCCAGTTAGGAGAGAGGAATTCATGCCTGTCACCCTGGGAACAAAGGAGGAAGAACCCAGAGGAAGAATTTATTTTCATCAGATATTCAACCATTTAAGCCACTGCCTGAACTGGAGTTCACATACAGAATGAATCACTGAGAGTCAGCAGCCATGCTGGAGGCTGAGCCACACACAGCAGGAAGTGGGAACTCCAGAATTCAGGAGTCTGAAGAGGCTCCTAACTCTCCACGAGTCCAGGCTTATTCTTCCCCAGACCCATCAGCTTAGGAACTTAACCTACATCTTTTAATCCATATGATAACTTTATTTGAAATTTCATCCATCCCCACCTCTATCCCCTATGTCCAGGAAGTAGCAGAGAAAGCCACCCTTGATTTCTCCATGCAGGGTAAATCAAACCCTCTTCTATTTGACGACTTTGGGCTTCCATACGTCTGTGTCAACACATATCATATTGGATTGTCAAGTATCTATTTACAGAGCTGTCTCATTGACGTGACTATGAATTTCTTACAGATAAGAACTATGTCTTAACATTTTCTTATCCTCTCTTTTAAAAATGCTTTTCAAATCATTAATCACAGATAAGATAAACACACACACACACACACACACACTGATCTAACTCTTTGAGGTTCAAATTAGAGCTCAAGATTAAATACCGCTTATTTATATAAAGGAGATACAGAACAAATGGTGGTCATCTTATGTCTATGGTATCTTCATTAGTCCTTTTGTGCCACTGAAATAGGCCATAATGTTAGGAAGGTTGCCTAACACTGTGTTTTATAGTGTGGATTGGGTTTAGCTAAATGGCAACTCATTCAGTACATGTAGACTTAAGAAAGACTGCTCTAGGATAGCTTATTATCTCTTTTATGTGGTTCCTGTCTTCCAAGAAAGCTTGTTTGGGTATGGTGACTTGGTTAGGCCTCAAAACCTGAGCAACGCGCTTAAGATAGTGCTCCATTCCTGCTGCCGTAGCTTACTGACCGACGAAACCCCGAGGTCCCGAAAGCTTCAAAGATGGGAAAGAAGACAACACAACTTGGTGGGAAGAAATTCATTTCTGGTAATAGTGCTTGCTGCTGTCTGTTCTCTCTTTAAATCTTACCACTATCAAAAAAAAAAAAAAAAANAAAAAAAAAAAAAAAAAAAAAAAAAAAAAAAAAAAAAAAAAAAAAGCTTAGCCCCAAATAACCTGACGGAACCCAGTTTCCCTAGGTGAAAAAAGTATCTTAGACTATTCTGTAGACTGCAGCTCCAGCGTGAAGGGCAAAGTAGCAAAGACCTATAGAGCTGTTGATCACACACAACCAACCCCACCAGTGAGCTGAGGCAAGACCAGAAGAGTAGCAACAGATGTTTACTGTAGGTCACTGAGTTCGGAGTGGTTTGTCATATACATACACTGGGAAATGATAGGCAGCTTAATATAAACCTGCCATAATACATATGTATATGTTGTTTCAAAGGAACCTTTGAGGTGTTCAGAATTCCGCTAAAGCATTCCTTGAGTTATTTATACCCATTCCACGGCAGTGCTCAGTAGCAAGATTTTGCTTCTTTGTAGTTTGAGAGGAATAACTAGAACCTGTAGCAAGGAGCAGTGGTGTTAACCTATCTTTAGTAGAGTGGATGGGCCAATATAGTTGCTAGATAAACCAGATCTAATGTGATACACACATGGGCTGGGGTGTCTGTAGGAGATTTCTTTCACCCTTTTGAGATTTTTTTACCCTATACTGTAAAGGGAAGATAACAATGCAAATTCTGTTTTCCACATGATGTCTGGGTTGCATACAGTATCATCAAAAGTCATCAAGAGTTGATTTTCAGTATAATCTGCATAACTGGGCAAGATGTATCATAAGCTATTGGGATAAATATGAAAAACTTTGTATGCAGTAATTACTTAATAGACACCAACTTTCCTTCCATTTCCATGGTTCTAACAGGTACTCCATGCTCCAGCTCAGCATTGGGCATACTATGTGTCATGGGCCAAATGTGACCTAGAGTCTGGTTTTGTAGATGTAGTTTTACTGAGTCACGGCCATATCTTATTGCTGGTCACTCTGCTCCTACAATAGCTTAATAAGGGCCCGCTGGTGGACAGTGATCAAATCATATAGGATTTAGGAATCTATGGATAAGGTTTGCCGAGTGACCTTTAATTTTCTAAACCTTAAACTTATATAGTGGATATGCTTATTGAAATTTTATACTCTTGGGCCTCAAATAAATGGCAGAGAGTCTGAGAGTCAGTATATGTGGGTAAGTTCTGAGAATCCTCATTTCCAATGAGAATCCAAATAATGTTAATGCTGAGATCACTTAAATACCATTACTCTAATTGTTGGAAACAATATAATAATATAAACCTTTATTTCTAAAATGGCAATGTTCCTGGGCCTGGGGGCTCATAGCTGTAAGCAGAGTACAGCCAAGCAGAGATGGGAAAATTGTCATGGATGTGAGGACCATCTGAGGCATAGGTCGAGATGCTATCTCTATAAAGAAGCTTAATATAAAATGAAATAACAAGGTGTTGTGAATTGTATGGCCTGAGTGTGTTTTAGAGAAGTCCATGTGCTGGATGCTTGAGCCCTGGTATCATGCTAATAGGCAGTGGAATTTTGAAGAGTGGGTGCTTCAGAATCAGAAAAGATTACTGCTGATCCTTAGGAACAAACTAGTTACCATAAAAGCCGGTTGTTGTTAGAATAGCCACCCTGTGTGCTTGGTTTCTTCCGCACACATCAGCTCTTTATCCATTGGGCCACTATTCTTTGACCCAGCCAAGGTGGCCCTTGCCAGAGGTTGAGCAGATGGGAATGCCAAACCTCAAATTTTAACCTTCCAAAACTCTGTAGTAAGCAAATTTCTTTGCTTGAAAGAGTACCTTGCATCAGGTATTCTGTGATAAAAGCAAATTTCTTTGCTTGAAAGAGTACCTTGCATCAGGTATTCTGTGATAACAACATAAAATGAACTAATGAACGGGATAATCATCAATTAAAAGTGAAATGAAGCCATGCTATAAAAACTTCAGAATTATGTGATAGTGAGTGACTAACAGCCATAAGCTATTTTGAGCAGAATGTTCCTTATAGATAATTCATGTTTATTCACACAGGAGATAAAACGCTAATCTAGGCCAAGGACAATTACCACCGGCAAAAGTCAGAAACCGAAGCACAAAAACAAATTAAGAATATATATTAGGCTTTAATTATTAGCCTATGTACAAAATGAAAAATCTATCTTAAGGTTTTCTTAAATTAGAAGGTTTGGCGCCTCCTAATTGCACCATTTGTCCAATTCTTTCTAAAATATCTAATCACAGAATCCTCAATGACAACCACATACTCTAAAGCTCAAAATAATTTCTATTTTCCCCTGCTAATAACATACTGCAGATGCTCTCCTGGCAGCACCCAAGATTTCAGACTGATGGGTAGCAAAGCTGCTTACTAAGATTCCAGGTCAGATCTGTTGTGATCCAATTTGTGATATTTGAAAATCATCTCATAATGAGCTTTTATAAATTATTGTGATTAAACTGCTTGTTATGTGCTTGCCCTTCCTTGATCCCTAATTTAATTTTCTTCAATGATTTTTTTTATTCCACCCACCTTTCTCCTTCAATGCTTAAAGTAAAAAGAGCAAATCGCTTCCTTTTAAAATTACATAAAATGCCTTCATTTAATCTTGATGACTTAGCTCATAGTCCTTTTATTAGCAGAAAAAAATATGACCGGGATATTATTTTGAGCCTATTTTAAATAAGAAATAAGCTTCAGCAAGAAAGAGACTTTTAAAAGGCCATGAAAGAGTTTAAAGTCACATTGGTGTCTGGTCCTGAGATTCAAAGTGAAAGTAATTGCTGGCTTCTAGAATGTGGGATCTCAGAGGGGACCTGGAACAAAGCCCACACACTCCATGTGTAGATTTCAAAAAATGTATGAACCATTACAACTAAACACACACCCACATGTTCTCACAGAATGACTTTACATCTCAAATGTGTTCCTAAAATAAACACCCTATGCCAACCAGAATATTAGAATTAAGGAAATTATGCTTTGCATGGAAAAGAATGTATTTATATTCTCCTATTCGTTCCTTCCTTTTCTTCTCCATCCTTCCTTTTTTTAATCTTCCTCCTCCCCTTTCTTCCTTTGGTTATAGTTCACTGAGTAGTGCCCCCTTCCCTTCAATGTATTAGAGAGATCCTTAAAAGAAAAAAATAGAAATTTCTTATCACAGAGAAAACATAAGCTATGGTATAACTGAAATATTGCCTAGGAAGTTATTTTTCTTTTTTACTTGTCTCTATTTAGCAATTTTTGTACAATCATCTACATTTATGGAATAAACTAGAGAGGCAATATGCAGTATAGTCTTCAGAGTGCCTGGGTTTGTATATTACTTTAATTTCTACTGTGTGACATGGGGCAATCTGATAACTCTTACCACATATTAATTCCTTTACGTGAAGATGGATATTTAAGAAATGTTCTACCTAATTTGAGCTGCCAAGGATCAAGTCAACTACATTTGATGAGAAATGACAATCTGTGCATCATCATTAGCATCTTGTGGTTGCTTCAATAATGATATAGTGTGTTGTTCATTTACTTTTGTCCTTTAAGCCTGCAATATTCTAAAGTTTGTGTCACCCCGGATTCATATATTGAAATCCTGAACCCCTGGAGTAATTGTGTTAGGAGGTAGGGTCTTAGGGGATGGAAGACTGTGAAAGTTTAACCTGTCTTGATGGATTTGAGCTCTTATAAAAATAGGTCCAAGGGAATTCATCTGCTTCTCCCACTATCTGATAGCACAGCAAGGATCTGGCAATTAGCAACCTGGAAAACAACTCTTCCCAGAACCTGATATTTTTGGAACTTCTCAACCTCCAGAACCATGAGTTATAAGTTTAAGTCTATTGTAAACCACCCACACTGTGGTATTTTGTTACAATAGCCTTAATGGATGAAGCATTCATTTTACTATAATACAGAATCCTTTTCTTCTGGTTCTAATCTCTGTGTGTTGCAGATTCCCATTTACATTCTCTTCAGGATGCAAATGCAGAGTGTTATGGTGGCTGGTACAACATTTTAGAATCACTTTCCTGGCAAATCCTGGGAGATTTCAAGCTAAGTTCCACATCTAATGCTGAGAATCCTAGACTAAAGGGTAAACCTAGAATTTGTAGGAAAATTCCCCAGGAAACACAAAGGAATCCAAATAAATGAATGAAACACTTCAGAACTCTCAGAGGCAGGGTCTGAAAGCAAGTATAAACTTGTTCATTGGGTCTCTGTGCAAAAGGAAAATCTGGTCAATCTTGGCCTCACTATCGATTCTGTAAGATTACATTACCCAGCTAAAAAGATCAAAGTGAGTGACCACATCTTTGGGACTTTCCTTACAGTGCATTTGATTCCACTGTGCTGTTTCGGGAGGAGGTGGAATAAAACATCATAGAATATGACTTGAAAGCTCACAAAATTGAAGGAAATGTATAAATCTGCAGACAGTCACGAGAAACACACTTATCACTAACATAAATGTTTTTCGATATAAATACCCGGTTCTTCTTCTGAAAGTATCAAAAATCAGAGGACCAAATTACCCTTCTGTTGATAACAGTTTAAAATAATAGTCAACATATAAACAACATATTTTTTTAATGTCAGCAGATGTGGACAGAAAGTATGGGTTTCTCATGGGTCATCACAGATTTAAATACAGAATCCAGACAGGTGAGCAGAAAATCAAGACCAACTTCAGGCTGGGGGTATTTGCCAAATCAAGTGAGGCTGGCATTTGTTGACTTTCACAGACTGGTTGAGAGACCAGAGATGAGAGAGTCTTCACACACATAAAATGGACTTCGCAGCGGGACGCACTCAGAGCAACACTGAATAATGTTTAAAGGGAAAAGGAAATAGTCACTGCCTACCTTCTGTAAACCTTCCCATAATTCCCACTACGTAGACCAAAAAGGACAACTGACTATTTCTGACTTTAACATTTGGTGGAAAGGAAATTGCCATCGCCTGAGAAATTATGTTCACAAAATAATCGTTCCAGGAGTTTGCATTCAGTTCACATTACCTATATGGCTGAGAAAATTCAGTCTGAGAAATTAGCTTTAATGTCTATTTTTAGGGTAAGATCAGCTTTAACAAACAACCCTGAAATATCAGTGTTTTAATCCAGATCACATTTATTCCTTTTCTACCGAATGCTACAGAGTGGAAAATATAGAGAATGAATTCTCTCACAGAAGCCCTTACGACTTTTTCGAATGCTTGTAAGCCTCTTGAAGCATGATCTATTTATCTATCATTGGGGGGAAAAAAGAAAGGATCCTATGTAGGAATCGTCAGAGAGTTGCTGTTGGTTGTTTTTGCTCTTTACTCTTTGCTTTTTTGGAAGGAGGCACTGCTCAGCTCCCAAATAAATCACATGGAGGCTTATTCTTACTTACAAATGTCCAGTCTTAGCTCAACTTATTTCTAATCAGCTTTTCTTAACTTAAATTATCCCATCTACCTTTTGCATATGGGCTTTTATTTCTCTATTTCTATATACCTTTTCTTTATTTCTTTCTTCATGGCTTGCTCTGTAGCAGGGTGGCTGGCCTCCGGGATCTTCCTCTCCTCCTCTTTCTCATGCCTCCCAGATTTCTCCTTCTATTTATTCTCTCTGCCTACCAGCACTATCTATTCTTTCTTCTGCCTTGCTATTGATTGTTCAGCTCTTCATTAGACCAATCGGGTGTTTCAGAGAGGCGAAGTAACACAGTTCCACAGAGTTAAACAAGTGTAACATAAAAGAATGCAACATATCTTTGCATCTTTAAACAAATATTCCACAGCATAAATAAATGCAACAAATCTTAAAATAATATTCCACAACAGGGAGTGGTGGATTAAAGCACTGTGGGACTGACTGAGTACATAGGTAAGTAACACAGCAATTACCATACACAGAATCTGAGTACCCCCCCCCCAAAGAATCTAATTTTTCTGTGGCTAAACTCCTTTCCACTGCCATTTTGAAGCGGCAATCTGCTTCTTATCTTGAATCTGGGTTGAATGTAAGACTAGTATTGCCCAATAGAAGGTACTGAAATCAAAACTGTGGGGTGTCTGAGCTGAAGAGGGCCAGTAGCATCTAAACTTTCCTGTTGGCACTTGGTCTGTATGTTGTCATGCTATTTAGTCAATTCTGCCAGACAGTGGTCACCAAGAGGCCATCAAGAATAGATGTCAAATAAAGAAAATGACCACAGGGTACAGAATTTCAGCACTCTAAATCACAGTGACCACCAAAGGTTACATTATGAAACAAAGACCCTCTGAGGCTCCCTTGACTCGACAGCTCACACATTAATGCAATCATGTGACAGAAGCCAGGAAAGACTGAAAAGCACAGCGCTGTCCAGTCAACTGACCATTGAAATTAATTTAAAAATTGCGTGCTCATAGTTATGAGTGCATGGAAATGTTTGTGCCGCAATAACTGAAATTCCATGGCTTGTTTCTACAGGTTGAATTTGGAAGCAGGTTCATTACTCAACGTTACATTGAAAAAAACTCAGCCACGAAGTTCCACCAAACTCGGAGAAAGCTGGGGAGTACAACCTCCATAATAATCCATAGTGAAGAAGCAAATGTGTTAACAGATAGCTAACCCACTTCTACTTAGACCTAAACCCTTAGAATAGACAGAGATAGACAATAACTAAAAGATTTTATCTTCCCTTCCTACTTTAAAGAATAAGCATGAAGTTTGAAGAAACACAGGCAGGCATAATTCTAGGTAGTGTAAGTACTTTAACATCTATAAACAACATTCTGATAGAAGTTGAAAATGGACTGAGTTCCCTAAATCTGATGCGTGATACTGACTAAAAATTAGAAGGAAATCTGAGTGACCACTTAAAGCAGGTTTTAAAGACAAGCATTCAGCACTTTTAAGTTTCTTTGCCAGAGAAATCTCACATTATGATAAGATTTGCAAGCAAGTTCTAACAGACGTTCAAGGAAAAGATCATCTGAGTATTAGTCACACTGTTCTAGAAAATAATAAAAGAATGTTCTAGTAAGTGTGTGACTTCAGGAATCATGATATATAAACCAAGCAAGAAGACAGGGTAATGGAAATTTATAAGAAATTTTCACTAATAAGCATGTATACAAACTGCAAAGGAAATTTAGCCAAGTGAATTTAGCAGATCATAAGAGAAAACATTAGTATTAACTTATGGTTGTTCCAGTAAAGTTAGGTTGCAAATGCATGTACACATAGCTGTAATTAAATTCACTGTCTTAACAGATTTTTTTAAAAAGTAAAGTTTCTTCTCTGACATGTAAAATGCTTGAAAGCTATCCATCTGTCCTAATAATAATTAAAGTTAAACAAATAAAAAATTATTATGATATTCATCAGAGAACTGAAGACATAGAGAAAGCTGCTACCACTCCCTCCCAAACTTAAGAGACAAGGAGGTACAGAGAATGATTTAGTGACTGGAGAGGAGATAAATAAGCCAAACCTCTGCAAGGAAATTATTGTGTGGCATGAAATAAGCCAAACTCCTAGAGAATGATTGATTATAAATACACAAAAGCATCTATACCTATGACATGGCAGCAGAAGACAGAGGGAAGAAAGAGACAAACAGGTAATATATAGGATAATGTGGAGATGAATAAGATCTAAACGCTTCATATATTTAAAAGAAATGCCCTTGATGAGACCTACCACTATGTATAATGAATACATGCCAAGGAAAAAACAAAGGTGTTTGTATTAGAATAAAAAAGATTGAAATTATTGTAGAGTTGACATAGATACATCTCAGAACTAAAAATCTATACAGGTTTTTTTTGTTGTTATTGTTGGATTTTTTTTTCTTTTGGTTTGGTTGGTTTAGGTTTTGGTTTGGTTTGGGCTTTTTGGAGAAGTGATGGTCTTCGGACCTTAACGTTTAGGAATTATACCAGGTTTTGTTATTTAAGACTGGGGGGGGGGGAATCTATGCAGCAATCAGTACAGCAATAAAATAACCAGTCATCTACAAACACACCAGTGGTCTCTGGTCTTCACAGGTCATGTAACTAGAACTTTTAGAACAAAAGCCTGCCTCAGTGGTCCAGTAAACAAGCCTTGGTCGTGTGTCCTCATTTATCAGCTGAGGAGATGATGGTAAAAAGCAGAGGAGGAGAATTATTTAAACCTGGTCATGATGGGAAAAGAAATAAACAAAGAGCTCCAGTAACCTCAAGTAAGCCTTCAGGGAACTGCCAAGGCCTTTCTGTTTAAATTGATTAAGAGTTGAGTCAAGACGTGTACATAAACTAACTTGGTCAAGATGTGACCTGGTTAATCATTGTCTCTATCCTGGTTTTTCAGGATGGTGTAAAGAAGTCATTATCATCGTCGTCATGTGAGTGGGATCAATCTAGAACCTAAGACACAGCCTTGCCTTTGGAGATAATTGCCCCTATCGAGGTGGGGTGGGAGGATGGAGCTTCAAGCTGCTCTTCCTGGAATCCAAAGTGACTACAGGTTTAGGAAAACACCTATCTCTGTACTTTCAGCCTTGAGGACAGATGAGCTACGGCACTGAATTACTCTGAGCGATTAACGTGCCAAAGCGATGGAGAAAAACACAACGGGAAAGCAGAGTCATTAAAAATACATCCTGTTTTTAATGACCTTGAATTACATTGACTGCTAGAATGACATCAATGCCTTTTAAGAAAAACAGAAACTTTTGAGTGCCTTTTCAACTTTCCTTCCAAATGTCTTTTAGCCCAACACTAATTTACAAAGGTTTTATCAGAGCCCACTTATCTGACAAAAGGACAAAGGACCAAAGAAAAACCCAAACTCAGCCTCCTCTGGCTATCCTGTCTCCATACAGTCTAGAACGTCCTAAGAACTAGGTTCGGTTTCACAAAGAATGGAATCACAGGTTCCTTTCCTGTGATCACATTACTGTCCCATTACTAAAGGCCTCCTGCTACAGATTCCTTCACCCAATGCATCACGTCTGGTCTCAACAGAAAATCATCCTCCAGGCTACTGGGCAATACTCAGAGAAGGCACTGGAAGTAGCCAGCTGGCACAGGAAAGTTGAAATCTTCAGGTCAACAATATTCAACAACTATGATTGAAACATTCAGGGCTCTAATGTAGATAGCCACCTATAAGATAGGTTGGGTAAGCAGATGGCCAGAATCCCAGATAGAATCAAACAGAAATGGTTAGGATTGTTACGCCCAGATTATAGAGTTCCCCCAAAACCCACTAGGAGACCCAGGCTGTATGTAAAAGCAAAGAGCCTTTATTCTTACACAAATTTGCAAACTCAGTCTCTCTTTGTATTCAACATGTTGGAAGAATCAGAGAGACCTGAGCTCAGTTAGAGTTGGGTTTTTATAGTAGCAAAGGTGGGGGTGAGGGATTTCCAAGGTTCAGGACACCTGGTTGGCTGACATTTGCCTAGGGGTGTCCTGGTGAAAAGCAATGAATGTGTGCTGGCAGGTGATCCTATCTACAACAGTTGGAACGTTAGGAATTTCCTTTGGATGGTCTGTTCCTGGGTGGTGCCTGAGTAGTCTAAGTTTGTGGTCTTTATCAGAACCAGATATTGCCTCAGGGTAAACTACTGAGACTCAGGCCTCTATTGAGCTTGTCACGGCTGGGTCCAACAAAGATCAAAAACCACTAACTACAATGAAGATTGTCTTTATTAGCAGTAAGACTTTACTGTGAAAAGGAAACGTCAACATAAATTTCTGAAACTGAAAAACTAAGAAGAATGATAAAATAATACAACAGAATATCTCAAAACTATAGGACAACTACAAAAGATCTCAGAGGTGTGTGCTGAGAATAGCTGGAGAATGAGGAAGAAAATATTTAAAACAGCAATTACTGAGGAATTGCGGAATCACTGTCTTGTAGTAAGCCACTGGCACCAGAAGTGGAGAGAACAGCAAACATAATAAATTCCTAACAAATAAACAAACCCAGCTAACTTGCACACATCATAATGAAACTGCAGAAAATCAAAATAAAGGGAAAAACATCAAAGAAGGCAAAAGGTGGGAGGAAAATCCAAAAAAAAAGAGAGAAAAGGGACAATCAAAGAGAGAAAATATTAAAATTCCGTCAAATAAAAAAGATGTCACCTCAATTTTGGAATACATTTGTTAATATTATTTTCAAAGTGTGATCAAATTAAAAAGAGAAAAAATGCTAATTTTCTTTTTTTTTTGTTGTTGTTGTTGTTGGTTTTTCGAGACAGAGTTTCTCTGTGACTTTGGAGCCTGTCCTGGAACTAGCTCTGTAAACCAGGCTGGTCTTGAACTCACAGAGATCCGCCTGCCTCTGCCTCCCGAGTGCTGGGATTAAAGGCGTGCACCACCATCACCCGGCTAATTTTCTAGATAATATATGAGGAGAAATAAAAAATGGAAAATATCAAAAGAAGAAAATGAAACAGAGGAAGGTGGTAGAGGGATGCACACATCTGTTGCCAGCTGTTTAAGAAACAACCATACAGTTTTCCATGACATTTTACTCCCATAAATGATCTGAGAGTTCTCCTTTCTCTTCATTTTCACTAGCATATGGAATATGATGCTGTAAATGATGTACAAATATGCATCGGCTTAATTAATTCATTAATATTCTTTAAAGAGGAAGGAAGGAAGGATTATGGCATGCATCTAATTTCATGTGCAGATTTTAAAGCCTTTAAGGATCAGAGAAATCCTGCTATCACTTTTCCTCCAATATTATCCGAGGAACTAAAGTAAGAAAGAGAATGTTAAGGCATAAAGATTTGAACAAAGGGTGGAAAGCTCCCATAATTCAGAGCAGATGTAATCGTTCTTAGTAAATGCTCCCCAAATCTATAGGCACGTTACAAAATCAGATAACAGAGGTTAGCAAATAATTCTGAAACAAAATAAATATAGGAAATTTAATTATGTTCCCATAAAACATCAACAGTGAATAAAAACCACGCTTACTTTTAAATCACATGAAATAAAATTTGATACCAGATTATGAGTTCCTATAAAAACAGCTAGTTGCAATACCTACATAGAACGGAGATCCTAATAGGTGTGTGTCTTCTCACCCTTTAGTAGGGAGTGACTCATGAGATTCCTGCTGTGGCCAGGAGGATAGTAGCTCCTTCCAAAACGTATGCTCACACTTGACCCCCAGTGACACAGTATTAAGAGGCAAAAACTTCCTTACCCTGTTCTTCGCCCCTTACCGTCTAAGACAGACAAATGAGCTGACCTTCCTCCCTGTGAGCTGCAGTACTCAAGAAAGCGGGTTCTTCTCCTCACCTGAGCAGCACAGTAGAGCTGACCCTGTCGGCAGGGGCATAGGAGAGATAACCCTGACGGCGTGAGAGTAGAATAGCTCACCACACTCTCCTTGTCTTCCATGTGATGGTGAGGGGGTGGGAAAGATGCCCTCCCTACCCCTTGACTCTGCCACCTGTGGTGAACAAGGGAGCTGACACTCCCCTCTTACCAGCTACAGGGAAAGTGGACCCTGCACCTTGCCTGGGCAGCACAGTAGTGGGGACTCTGTTGTTAGAGGTGTAACTGAGGCAGTCCCGATGTTGTGAGCATTGGAAAGCTGTCCCCATTCCTCATCTGTTACATGGAGGCGGGAGTGGGACTGGGATGGGGAATGCCTTCTCTGTCCCTGCCCACCCATCAATGCCTGAGGCCGGTGGAAGGGCTGGCCCTGAGGTCACAAGAGCTGGAGAGCTGTCCCTGTCCTTCATCAGCTGCAGAACTCCTGAGAGTGGCCCCTACACCTCACTTGGGCAGCACAGTAGAGCTGGCCCTGAAGGCGTAGGTATGGGAGATCAACTCTGAGAATCTGTGAGCTAAAGAATTGGCCCCACCTATTGCTCACTGCTGCGAGAGATGAACTAACCAGGGCAATGCTGGAGAGTTCATGCTGGTGGTGAAGACGGTTGGGGGGTGGGGGGCTGATGGGCTAACCAACCCTGCATCTGCCCAAGGCCGGAACCAAGGCCATGTGTTAGCTCAGCCCAACATCCACCCCACCTGGGATCTGCTGGAGCATGCTGAGGGAGTGGGGATTTCGGGCCTGTGAACCCCAGGGCTGCAGGATCTCCATGACAGAGAGCAGCAACAAGATTTCCGGGAAGGGTCCCAGTGACGGCCAATTATCGATGGTGTAGCAGAGACCAGGGGCCTTGAACTAGAACAACCATTCTTTGCAATGGACTTTTTCAAGCAAAATGTACAGACAAAGGGGTATACTGCGTGACTCATTGTAGCATACTGCAGCTTCCATGATGAGACTTTCCCTTTTTTCTTTCTTTTTTTTTCTTAAGTTTTATTTTGCTATAGTTTGCGGGAGATGAATGGGATTGGGAGGCATGATGTGAAAGACACAAAGAATAAAAAAAGAGGTGGAACTTTAAAAGGTGATTAAATTCTGAGGTTTGAAGTATCACAAACTGGCACCTTTACATGAAGGTTAGACTGCAGCGGCCATCTTATTCTTCTGCCATAGAAGAAAAACGAGTTTGGCTCCTCTGAGGAGGCAGCCATCTTGGAGGATGAATCTGGGACCCCATCACACACCAGACCAAACAATATCTTGATCCTGGAATTCCACGACTCCAGAAATAGAGAAATAAATTTCTGTTGTTTATGTCATCCCAGCTGTGGTATTTTGTTATACAAGCTTAAACAGATGAAGATACTAACCAGTCCTCTGACTGTTTTGATAAGAATTGGCTTTCAATTTTGATACTACTAACCTGGAGTTAGCTCAGAGACCTCATAGGTGAGGAGGTTGGTGCTATAAGGCTGCTTTCATTAGATGCTGAGTACAAGTCACCTGTGCCTCTGATGAGCTTGCCAGTTGGGTCCCTACTAGTTCCACCTCGGGTCTCACAAACCTCAACAAAACATTTGTACATATTTGCCAGTTCATTATAGAAAATGTTCTAAGGATGCAGATGGATGAGCAGAAGACATATATAATGCGAGATCTGGAACACCCCTGAGAGCAGGAGCTCCTGTCTCTGTGTGGTTGCACGTGCCACTCCTGACATGGATATTTTGTGCCTACATGGATATTTTCTGCACTCCATCTGTTTCGGATTTTGTGGAGGTTTAGTTACACAGACAAGATGAATCTGGTTGTTGACCTTTGGTGATTTAGCTAATGTGTAATTTCATTTCCCCTCCCCAGAGTTCAGGCGTGGTTCTAACCATGCTTGATCTTTCTGGTAATAGCCCCATCTGGAAGCTGCCTAGAAATCCCAGCCACCAGTTATCTCGTCAAAATGTAGAAAATATTCTAAACATCCCACCAATTTCACGGGTCCTCTGTTAAGAAGCAGAGCTGTAGCAAATGATGTTACTAGCATCCCATTGCTCAGAAAATCATGGGTATTAGAAATATGTTACCAGGTACCAGACAATGACTAAAGAGGTCTTTCTTGTGATTCCACATCAACTGAGTTCTAAATAAAATGACACACAGTAAAGACGCAACCCTTCTGAGGGGGGTAAAGGTAGCATCACAAAGGCCTTCAGGTAGATCGTGAGCCACAAATCTTAGAGACTATTAATACAGTCCTAGTCATATTTATGAATTATCTTACCAAATGTCTCCACTACAGAGCAGATTCCTCTACCATCAAGCCTGGAAGGAACTCTATCAGAGAATGAAGAGGTTCAGGAGAGCGATGTACAAGGTCAATAGAAACCTGTATAGGCCTTACTCCTCAGGTTTTATCCATCATCATATTCCACAGCTTTTCTCACGTCCATCGGCATCTTGTTCTTCAGATTTCCTAATGCCTTTCATTGCACTTCAGTTTAAAGTTGACTTCTTTTGATGTGAAAATCAAAGCACCCTGGAGCATTCTTTCCATGCCCACTACACCAACAAGTCGCTAAGCAAATGGCCTTATCTTCTCTTAGTTACAGACGATGCTTCTTCTATTTCTAGGCTAACGTGAGCCCTCTACTTGCTCAACAGGTGCCCACAACCTTTACTCTGCTCCCTGTCTCCTACATTCTATCAGTGGATGACTCTCTTCAGCATTCAAGTCATTCAGTAGTCATTTACAGTACCTTGAAAATACTTTACTGGCTCATTTTTTTTTTTTTTTTTTTNCTCTTATACTGCCTTCAACTTCTCTTCTCCTTTTTCTTTTCAGCCATCAAATTTAGATATTTCCCCTCCCCACCACACACACACACACACACACACACACACACAAAATGCCAGCAAATTGTTATTATGTAAATTATTTATACTATGGAGCTCAGGAATGAGACAACATCCAGGAAAGAAGATGGAAAATGCGTCAGTAATGTAGGAGAAATTCCAGGAAAGTGTATTGCCCTAGAGACCGAGGAAGGAAGCAATTTGGAAGAAAAAACACGATAATCCGACTCATAAACCATGGACAGCAGAACAAAATGAGGACTGGGAAATGACATCAAAGGATTCGCTGGGTTCCTTGGCAAGGGTGGGTTCCAGGGGAAGAGTAGAATAAAAACCTTAATAGAGACCATCGAAAGAGATTTGGAAGTGAAGATTGCAACGTGGTACCTATGCCCACCTCTTGGTCAGTTCTTGTCTGAGAGGCTTTAAGGACTTCTTGAGTTGAACACACTGCTGTGACTTGACTTAACTGTGATAAATGGGTACACAGCTGAATTAACTGCATGACAACGTTCAAAAGGAGAGGTGGAAGGCAAACCCAGTGAACATTTCCAAGCCTTTCCATTTGGGTTCACACAGCACATATTCAATCTGCCACAAGAGGCTATGAGAAATCCTGCCAAGCTCATGAGAGCCTTAGAACTCAGGACTTTCGCTGGAGCCCAAACCACATAGGCAGCTTCTGCCTGATGCAGATGAAGGCTCCAGAAGCACTCAACACCAGTTTTATTTGTGAACAGTTTAGTGGTGACTCACACTTAATGGTGACGCTTTCTGAAGTTTCCCCTACCTCAGAAAGTAAGTTTCCCTTATTCTGAAGAGGCGGCCTTCAGAAGTCGGGCCAGCTATGCCACCCCTGGGCTGCATGGGGAGAAGGAGCCAGCAAGGAAAGATCATGACGTTCACTAACTTAGCTGTAAAGGGAATAAGAGAAATCAGACGACAGGTGGAGTGAATATACTGTGTTATTTTTAGTAGGAGTGAGATTACAGGGTGTATGGATGATTATATGAATAGCAGAGTAAGGAAAGAAAAGTACGGTCACGTAAGACAGTGGGAAACGGGAGGAAGAGAAGAGGAGAACTCAATGTAGAGCAGAAACAAAAACCTGCAAGTAACCCATCATATGTTCCATTAACAAGAGTTCACTGTGATTAGAAGCAATATTATTAAATATAAAGAATAAATAGCTTCCCTGTTTCAGAGACATAGCACGTAATGTCCATGTGAGATATTCCTAGCTCTAAATATATATGAAATATGAAAGATTTTAGTGGAAACCACTATAAAATATCACTGTCCAGCACAAAATAGACAAGCATAAGAGAAAAAAACACATCAATCAATGTTCTTGGGATAAAGACAAATATTATAATGGAGCATTTTCCTGAAAGTAATTTAATCAAGGTTACTTGTTCAAATAAAAACTGATTTTAGAGGGAGGGAATTTCAAAGAATAAGTAAAAGAAAACCTCTTCTTAGCTAAAGAATCCCCAAGTTACCTGAATCAATTTAAATTTATTGATTTATACCAAAATCTAATTAGATTTAGCAGTAGTAAAAAATTCAAATAAAATGCTTGCTTAGCATGTTGAAAGCCCTGGGTTAGTTCTCCAGCACCATATCAAAATAAAATGAAATAAATAAAAACAAATCACAAAGAATGATACAAAAGTAGGTGCCATGTTTTCTCAATAGTTCTCATTTTCTTACAAAGCAATAAACATTAGTTGTAGGGACGTTCAGAACATACAAAACGAAAATTTTAAAAGTATAACTGCAACTCTCCAAAGATAGCCATTCACTAGTAGATTATAGCAATATTCTTCCATTCTTTTTATGCTTAGTTTATTTGAGTTGGTGAATGTGATATGCAAAAATTTTAGATACAGAATTTAGTTAGCTTTTGTTCCCAAACAAGGTGATTCAATTTTTAGTTCCCAAGTGCTATTAACTGCAATTATGTAAATTAAAAGAAATTGCCTTAGCTCCTTTGCCCGTCTTTGCTAATAATACACAGGTGTGTAGAGATCTATGGCCCAGCAATGAGTTACTGCCTATCTGTTACTCAGTTCACACACAGACAGTGAACCTGATGACGGTGCTGCTACGTTAAATCCTACTGATGACCCATACTGCATTTTGCAAAACTCACAAAGGGGAAAAAAGTAACATTTCTGAAGAAAGATGAAGATGGAGTGAACACGTTTTCTCACCTCCTCTCTCTTTCTGCCTCCCCATCTCCCTCTTTCTCTCCTTCCTTTTTTTCTGTTTCTTTTGAGACAGGGTTTCTCTGTGAAACAGTCCTGGTTGTCCTGGAACTCACTGTGTAGACCAGGCTGGCCTCGAACTCACAAAGATCTGGCTGTGTCTGCCTCCCGAGTGCTGGAATTAAAGGTGCGCACCACCACCAGCAGGCAAGCGTCTTCTTTTGAAGTGAGATTCAAAGAGAATGTAGATTAAGTCAAGGAAGAAAGAGCCCACCCACTGCAGGAATGATGAAGTGACTGCCATTGCACAGGAGTGTGGGGAATACAGATGCTGGCGTAAACAAGAAATTCTAGAATGAGAGGATGAAAATGTGCAATGGGAAGTGAGGCCAATAGAAATCTTTCTATTAAGGAAACTTTCAAAGATGTTTTCTGGTACTGAAAATGCAAAGGATATTGTTTCAGAAGCCAAGCTACATTTTGAAGGGAGTTTGACAATTTGTCAAGACATAGCAAAAGGATAGCACACCAGTCAAATGACTCTCCCTGATACTTTTATTCAAAAATGAAGCCATCTGATTCCCAGTGCTTTAAGTGATTTAATATCAGGGGATACTAAAAGTCCTTAATTTTGCTATTAAGAAACAGCTTGCAAGGTCATCTTTAGTCCCATTCTAAACGTCACGAAAAGACGACCATCACATGGTGTTTGCCCCTCTCCCTCTCATCTTTTAATCTCTTTTCTCCCTCTTTTTCATTTCCTGTCACATTCATATCCATCTAGACATTTTAACAAAAAATAGAACCATAATGAAAACATAATCTTTCCTTCTAATGCATATTTGATGCATTACTTTCATGCCACAAACGTAATTATACCTTGATTGATACTTAGCGAGTGAAAACTATTTCATTATGGCTATGCTGACATTCACTCAAGCTGCAGCCCCCTCCAATATTTCAGTTGTTTTGTTGCAATAAGATTCCTCGGAACTGAATTGTAGATCACGGGCTATGTATGTATATTGTTAAACTTGGTACATATGACTGAACGTATTCACGAAGAGTTGGACTTCCAAAAGTTCTACCAATTTACTCTTTTTTTCCTGTGACTAAAGAGACCTCAGTGCTCAGAATGAACAGCAGAAGTAAACATTTTTTGCATGTTACTTTTTGTTAATGTAATAGGTATATGTTTTGCATTTTTAATTGAGTTATTGAACTGAACTGAATTATTTGTACTGGTGCAGTACGAGACCATGGCAAAATTAAGGATATCTAGTTTCAAGATAATGCTTTATAGAAACAATATGGGGTCTTAAAAAACAGAAAGCAGGGACTACAGCAGATGTGGGGCAGAGGCTCAAGATTCTGTCTCTGTTTTGCCATAGATGTTCAGATGGTCATAGTAAACTCTGTGCTAACTGGGCCTCCAGTATTGAAACCCCAGAAGACAGAGCAGGGACTGACAAATATTTGCTGAGGTGTGGGACTTGTAGTAAATACACATCATAACTGAGAATGGGTGCTGGGGAGAAAAATGTATAAACAAACTTAACATAAGTTAAAATAAATAGTAAATCAAACTTATTTCAAAGTCAGGGTTAAAAGTCATAACTTTAAGTCAATAGTACCTTCAATTTTGAATAAGAATTTCATAGTTAACTTTATTTTTAGAATGGCATCTTGCTATTTGTGAGATTTAGGTGTCACAGTTTTTAATTTAGTAATTTGAGAAAATTCTGATACTGAGAGAGTCTTACATTTTCAATTTCTCCAGGTCTTCAGAAGGTCTGATAAACTTAGTCCTTCCATTCCCAGAAGGCAGCTACAGAGAGGAACAGAACAGTAATTGTTTCATTTACAAAAGGCAGACATCACAGACCCTTCATCTTTTCATTTGTTATTGCCTGTCTACCCTGTGCCTAAGAAAATAAATCAGTCCTGAATTTCCTTAAATTTTATATTACACAGTGAAAGAAATGAAAGCTCATTATATAACCTGATTAATACATCAATTATACTTCAAAGGGACAGCAAATAAGTTTATTGTGATCTTTGGACATATTATTTCAGGAAATGAAATTTTTCTTTTTAGCATTTGTCTACCTAATTCTTTCTGACTACCTGCCCAAAGATGATGTAATCTTGAACCATTCTGAGTAAAATCATGATTTAGAGGTGGTGTTGATTTCCACAGAGTTTTCCATAGTTCTAAAAGAAACACTTCAACTGACATGGTCTTGGCAGAAACTGCTTTAAGAATTTAAAGCAGTTTAAATTTAAGAATTTAGTCCTTTTGTCAACCACACAAGTATCAGTTCACTTTTCTCTAAGAAAGTATGCAATTTATCTGAAGACACTCTCAATATTTCTAGACAAATATCAGCTTCTCCTGGGAAGGGTTCTGCACCTCACCTTCAATTATAAAGTTCTGGCCACAGAATTGACTTATCACTAAGCAAAATCTTAAAATATATGCTTTAAATAAGTGAATAAAAGTAAATAAAGTTGTGTTATTCCTTTCTACTCAAAAGGTATCCATGGAATTTCTTAAAAAATGAATTTTTTTATATTAAAAACATACATAGCTAGGACCTGTATATATAGTTTAGTGATAAAGACACTATCTCAGAATGCATCAAGTTTTGCATTCAATTCCCAATAACAAAAGTATATTTATGTTATTTATTTTTATGCATCACAACATTAAAAAGAATCATTGTCCTCAAACTATTCACTTTATCTTGCTAAGATGGGACACTGAGATCTCCAAACATGTAAGATAATGTTAGAGCCATGCCAGATTTCACAGGATCCTCTTTCATCCTTCAGTTTCCTCTTCTTCTATTTCTTAATGAAATAAAGATGGCAGAGGTTCATCCTTGTATTTACACACACACACACACACACACACTAAAAATTTAATGTCATAACATTTGTTGTACGAATACTACTAGTAGAAATTATTACAGCAGAAACAAGTCACTTGAGATAGACCCTGGAAGCTTAAACTAGCTTCTGATTCTAATGTGGTTTCTAATCTGCTTTTAGTCTAAATCAAGAGTCCATCACCTTCAGATTCCCACAAACAGAGTCACCATGAGCCAAACTGTCATGCTTTCTCCACTATGATGCACTAAAATATCTGAAACCAGGAGCTAAAATAAATCCATTGCTCCAATCAGACATTCTGTCATAGCAACAAGAAAATTAACTAACATGGCAAATTGACATCAAGAGTGGGGCCATTGCTATGGTCAAGCTTTATCACATTGCTATTAAGCCTTTTCAGGTTTTCAGGAAGAATGTAGAAGACTTTGAAGAAGTAGACTACAAACCCTAGGATGCTGTCATCAGAGCTTGTTGGGTAACAATGGTGGGAGTGTGGAAGACCAAAATGTCAATAGAAATCCAGATAGTGAATACATTTTTCATGAGTTTTCATGTAAGATTAGACCTCTATAAGAAACAGAACTAGAGGTCATTCATTGTTGATAGAGGTTTCTGTCCCACCTGGTTCCACAGCAATTTAGTCCCAAAGAAACACACAGAGGCTTACATTAATTATAAAATGGTTGGCCTATTAGCTTAGACTTCTTATTAACTCTTATATTTTTCATATTTAACCCATATTCTTGTCTGTGTTAGCCGTGTAACTTGGTACCTTTTTATCAGTGAGGCATTCTCATCTTGTTTCCTCTTTGTCTGGGTGACAACTGTAGACTAATCTTTCCTCTTCCCAGAATTCTCCCTGTCAACAATGGGTGACAATGTGGACAACTAAATCCAGATAAAACCTGAGAGAGTTTAGAAAGTAATTCTAGACACAAAAGAATAGAGTTAAGCATGGCTTCTTGATAGCAGCATCTTCTCAAGTGTGCTCAGCTTGCTAGAGGCAAGCACATCTCATTTAATAGAGGCTTCCTGATTCAGCTTTAACTGCAAAAACCTTGCATCTCTTTTAAGAGGCCCCAACACAAAACACTTAAATGGTGTTTATGAATATTCAACAACATACTTCTTGGTGGTGGCAGGGACCTTGAAATTCCATAGAGTTGTGGCAATAAACAAGACTCCTGACAGTACCTCTGTCATGAAGCTAGACACTCAGAAAGCTAAGGAAGACAGTGGATCCAGCTGTCAAAGCAACGCTTTAATCCTAGCCATATCACTTACCAAAAGTCACGCAGTCAGAAAAAGAGAGATATACAGTAAAGATAGATTCAGATAAAAAAAATGGATAAAGTCCTTTTTAAAAAAAAGAAAAGAAAAAGAGAATACTTGGGTATGCTGGCACACACCTTTAATCCCAGCACCTGGGAGGCAGAGGCAGGCAGATCTCTGTGAGTTCAAAAACAGCCTCATCTACAGAGTGAGCTCCAAAATAACCAAAGATACACAGAGAAACCCTGTCTCGAAAACCAAAAATTAAAAATAAAAATAAAAAAATAGAGTTTTAAAATACAGCCACGTAAAGATGGAAAATACACAAAAGTCTGGATACTGTATGCTATTGTGTTGTCTTTAAATTGTTTGATAGCTGAGGAAGGAGCAACAGCTGCTAAAAGACATTTGATTATAAATGCTGCTGGATTAATACAACATATATATTTTGAAAATACCTTGACTTCAAAATTTAAGTCAAACGATATGTCACTTTGGAGAAGAGGTTTTGCTTTTGTTTCTACAGGAAATGAGAGGCTGTGGATTCATTCTGGATTAAGAAAAATCAGGTTTGATCAAGGAAAACCTTCTGAAAAATCTCCAATAGGAACTGATGACCCAGATGATTCAACATTTCAGAGGACCTCTGTTGGAGTTTTCTCTGAGTTCTACATTCAAAACAGCCTCAAAACTTCTGTCTGAGATGATCAAGCCTCACAGAATATTCCAGTCAGTAATATTCTTTAGGTCCCCATAAGATTATCAGCACCCCAATCAGCAGTAAGTAGCTTAGAAAACTATGCCCAGTTCCCAAAAAATGAATTATGGATGTTTTTCTTTATTTAGAGTGATGGTTAAAAGTTATTATGGGTAATAGTCAGGAAGAAAGCTAAACAAAGGAGATTAGGTTCAGAGGGTTTTTTTTTTTTTAAAAAAAAAAAAAAAGGAGGGGAGTATTGTGGGACAATGGTCTTGTACCCTGTAAAGATTTGTCACTTGTATTGATTTAATAAAACACTGATTGGCCAGTATCCAGGCAGGAAGTATAGGCAGGGTGACCAGAATAGAAGAATTCTGGGAAGATGAAAGGCTCAGTCTGCAGTCATCACCCAGATGATGTAGATAAGGAAGCAAGATGAGAATGCCTCACTGAAAAAAGTACCAAGTCACCTGGCTAACACAGACAAGAATTATGGGTTAATGTAAGATGTAAGAGTTAATTAAGAAGAAAGCCTGAGCTAATAGACCAACCAGTTTATAATTAATGTAGGCCTCTGTGTATTTCTTGGGAACTGAATGGCTGTGGGACCGGGTGGGACAGAAACCTCCGACAACAATTTGTGCTGCACTCTGACAGATAATCTGGCTAATGTTTCAAAGGGAGAAAAGCTATCAGTAATCATATCTAGCTGTAAAGTTTATGAATCATAGCAGTGATCTGTTTGGTAAGACTTCCCACAAAGGTGCAACAGTGGCACTTTTATATTTGGGGCACTGAAGAGTTGTCTAATTGAACTTAAGTTCCACTCAGTAGGAGGGAATCCATATCTGAGCCTGCAAATCTAGTCAACTACCCACAGCTATAGATTTCACAGACTTTAGAGGATAATCTGCCACTGCCATGATCCTAAAGCAGTATTGTTCCTAACTGCATTGTAAATACTTATTCTTACACCCATAGGTAAGTGTAGCTCTCATCACTCACCAAAATAAATAAATAAATAAATAAATAAATAAATAAATAAATAAATAAATAAGCTTAATTTTGCAGCAGATAGGGATTACTAGGTCCACAACTGGGCAAAACACAGAGATTAAGGGATTGTGGGATCTCCAACTGTAATTGGTACATCTACAAAGCAACCCCTATATATACAGCTCAGGGAACATGGTGGAAAAGGATGGCAGAAAGATGGTAAGAGCCACCAGACAGAGCAGCCTGTTTTGAGATAGTGTCTTCTATATAGCACAGGCAAATTACACATATGAAATATCAACAATGTGGTTGCTTAAATAAGACCCACATGATCACCACACTACTCAGCATTCCAACACTGATAGAGGAAATTTCACAATGCTCCACCCCCCATGTGTAACAATAGTTATTATAGAACAAGAGGTCATGAATTTGACAGGGAGTGGAGAAGAGACATGGAGGAGTTGGGAGAAAGCTTAAAATGGTGTAAAGACAGGACTTAACTTTTGGAATTCTAAAAAAAAAAAAAAAATTTAAGTTAAAAAAATTAAATAAGGTCTGGCTATATTCTGTCTATGTTCTTACATCCAGAGGCAGAATGTTATTGTTTTATCTGAATGCTACTGCCACCCTCACCCCATCCAATACATACACATAAAATATCCTATTTTCAGTTTTTGGTGATATTTCAAAGGCTGTAGAGCCCGTATCATTTGGGAATTGACTGGCAAAGTCAGGTCCCTGGAAGCCTTTGGAAGTTCTTCCTGATGTCACAGGTGAGTTCCGTGCTTCCCACTAATGCCAGCAGAGCCACCACGAAATGACTGCTTACAACTTTCTCATGATAAACTGAAATTTCTAAAGTCCTAAGTCAAAATGAATCCTTCCTCCCATCTGTTGCTGCCATTGGTTATTTTGTGTTAGCAGTGTTAGAGCAAACCACTAAAGCAGTGGCTCGTTCTCCACTCCACTTGCTTTGCTGTCGCCTAAGTAGAGCTCACCTGTTTCTCATTGGTACAAGATTAATCATTTTAGTGTCTGCTTCTATAGCATCCAACCTAAGTTGTTAGGAAAAGTAAAACAAGCAGTCCCATCGGCTGAACACTGTTGGTAAGACCGTGAGGATTTCCAGACTCCCTGCCTTTGTCACGTCTCTGAGAAATGGTCCTGTATAAAATTAAGAATGGACATCTGAGTTCCTATCTCATGCTTCTCCACAAACAGCTGCCCAGAGTGAAGTATATAGCTCTATAATCTTGATGGAAGAGCCACTGAGTGTGTGCTGGCTAGTTTTGTCAAGGGAACACAAGCTACAGTCATGTGAAAAGAACAAAAAAAACTCAATTAAATAAATGTCACTGTCAAATTAGCATATAGGCATGTCTGTGTGGCATTTTTTCCTTAATTATTGATAGATGTGGGAAGACCCAGTCTATTGTGGTGGTATCACACTGGGGCAGGTTGTCCTGGGAGATAGAAGAAAGGCAGCTGAACATGAGCCTGGAAGCAAGTGTGTAAGCAGAAATCCTCTATGGTCTCTGCTCCAGTTCCTACTCCAACTTCCTTCCGTGATGAACTGTTGCCTGGAAGTGTAAGAAGAGATGAACTCTTTCTTCTGTAAGTTCCCTCTGTTCAGTGTTTTCTCCCAACAACAGAAACCAAGCTAGAACAGGGAGACAACCATCTGTAAGCAAAGACAGTTATTTATTCAATGCTGGCCCAGGCATTTCGTAAGAAAATTCTAGAAGAACTCTAATTTTTGAGTCTCACTCATTTTATAAAGATTAGAAAGGGAACTGGGCTTCTTTCCTATTAAGGAAATAGACTCTATCATGACATTAATGAAGACAAGAACAATATGGACTTAGAATATTATCTCCCAGGTTCATGACAAGAAAGCTTATTAACAAGTTCGGTTACCCCTTCTCAATTATCTAATTGTGTATTCATTCCTTGGCAGAGGCTTTTATTCTAAATTGGTGACTTAGTTCAACTACTTGTTTGCTAATTACCAGACCACTGTGCCTTTATCATCTTGCCTTGGTCTGCCCAAAGTATCCTCTCAGAGAATAATCATCTGTTGACTGACTTGCATGGTGATAAATTGAATACTCTGTTTATGTTCTCAGTGTGGGTGGGCATACCTCTTACATCCATCAAGCTCATCACAAAGTCCTATGAATATCAATGAGTGGCTGCCATATTTACCCTTTCCTCCTTAGTCTCCTGATGCTCCTCAGGATAAATGACACACCACCTCTTGCTTAAACTTTTGCAATACCGAACTCTTGTCTACCATTGACCTCGGCCAATGTCAGTCTATTCTCCCCACTCTGGTCTTCCTGACACTCAAACTCTGAGCATTCCACTCACTCATTCAAATCCTTGTATTCACCTTCCCACCTCCCCAACTTCATTTCCTCACACACTTATGATGCTATTATATATCCCAGCATTAGTAAGCAGTGACTGAATGCTACAGGTCTCAGTTTCTTTACATAGTCTACTGCCTCAGTCTGGGCTATCCCTCTCACAAACGCCAGCCAGCACGTCTAAGCAGCTCTCACTTATCCCCCACCCTCTAAAGCCTCCTGTGAAAGGTTAGGGTGTGATCCCACTTCAACTGCCAGTGTATTGTTGACTTTGACATGGAAACATTTCATCTTGTATTTATTTAGCTCTAAACTGTGAATTTCTCTGCCACTCTGTTTTTCTTTGCGTCTCTGAAACTTGGTCACAACAGGCGGAGGAAACTTTGGGCAGGGTGTGTCATAGTTTATTCTGGTTGAACGAAAGATAAGATGAGAGTCAAATAGCCATTTCCTTGACAAATTAATTCATTCGCTCAGTCACTGATCACATGCTTCCTAAATATGGGTACCCTACTATAATGAGCTACTGTAATAGGGAGCCTAGTAAGACTTGAAGCAACCTGTGAGGCCAGAGGCGCTGAAAGCCAGGCTCCCTCACTCCAGCATTCTGCTTAAAACCAACCAGGTAAACATAATAATAAAAATGATAATGTCATCTCACATAGTTATCACTTAACCACGTTTGAAGCACCTGTGATTTTATGATACTTACATCAAATTTTAAATCATTATAAAAATTTGGGAGAGTCTCCTGGGTTATAATCATCTCTTAATTATTGACAACAGAACTGAGGTTTGGGAGGATTAGGTAACTTGCCTGAGATGACCTGTCATGATAGAGCTCAAAAACACCCTGCCTCTTCCCCTACCCATTCCCCGCCTCTAGCCATACACTTTGCTGCACCTCCCAGTCTGACTGTGTCACCAGCCACATGACTTGTCTTGGGATGTAAGAGGGTCCAAAACACTGAGAGTAGGGCAAGGCCTCATACAGCGGGACCTGCTCACACTTGTCCCCTGTCTTTACCATTGCCACAGAAAAGACTTGTCTAGGCTAGACTGCTGTCCCAGAAACAGGAGAAAGAAACACTTAGAACAGATAGTAGCCATTTCTGTCATTCCAGCTAAGGTTTTGTAGACAGCGAGGAAACATGTAGGAAAATCCCAACCAAGACCGGAAAACTTGCCCAACTTAGCCTAACTAAATTCCCAACCCTCAGACTCGTGAGATGACCATGTGCTTATTAAGCCACTGAATGTGGAAAGTGTTATAGAGTGTTATTTCAATAATCTACCAGTGTAAAAAAATCAAAGCTCAATAGAAAGAAGATAATGAGCAAAGTGTTCTCTTTTTTAATTAATTTATTTTACAGCCTGATCATAGTTTCCCCTCCCTCCTCTCTTCCCAGTCCTTCTCCCCACCTCCTCTCTGCATGTCCCCCAATCCACTCTTCTTTTATGTTTCTACTCAGAACAGGGGAGGCATGCCCTGGATATCAACAAACCATGGCATATCAAGTTGCAGTAGGACTAAGCAACTCCCCTGAGCAAAGTATTGCTGAATTCCTCTTTGTAGTAGATACTGGCTATACTGAAGAGGTGTATTACACATTAAGCACACACATTAAGCACCAAAAGTTGAACATATCAACTGAAATTGTTCTCGCTTCCATCTATTTTCTGGGGATTGCCCATCATAATAACTGTTACCCATTGAGAGTACAGAAATGTTCATAATGTTCATTATGTACAGATGAAAGAAACTACTCAAGGGAGGTTAGATGGGAGTTCCTGGGTCAGAAATGGCAGGAGAGAAGAGATGGATAGAGAATTCAGAAACAATTACAGATGATTAGCCACCCCTAAAAAGGTCACAAGGCCAGAGGCATGAGCTAAAAATATAGAATTGGATGCAATTTAGGCAGCAGAATCAGGGTTTGGGAAAATGAATAGAGGGAGATATAATATTTTACATACTAAATAACAAAAATTATAACAGCATGTGCATAGCTCTCGTGAAATGAAAATACAATGTTTGTACCAGAGCAAGATGGTCCCAGTTCCTGAGAATGGCCCCTTGGTGCTGTGAAGCTGAAGGAAGAGATAAAAAAGCTACAGGGTTGCATTTAATGTAATGTAATGGGAATCTTGCTATAAAGTGTCAAAGTATCAGAATATTGGGGGCATTATAAACTGGACAGGACAAAAACAAATGACTCGATCGACACTAGAAGGTACCCGTCTTATCTCTAGCTGCTGCCAGGGTAAGCCACATTCCGAGCACCAAGCTAGGGTCATAAAGACTCACACGCCTCTCTAATTGTCTTGTTTACTTGCAGCGTGTTGGCAAGCTATGTAGGGAAAACTGCCTAGGGTTACTCAGGAGCAATCCTGGCAGTGATGATCTGAGATGGCCCTGGTTATGTCAGCTTGAACCCATGCGGGTATTCTTCAGTGGCCTCGCACGTAGTCGGGACTGAGGTCTATCGGTCTCTTTTGGTGTGAACATAACATTGAATCAGTGGGCTTCGCCCTCATTACTCTGCTATAATTAATTGCTCCTCTACTTCACCGACTTCAAATTCTACTGAAGTAAACCGAGATCATCTCGAGGTTTCAGTATTCCTCACTGATAATATGAAATAAGCAGGTGGTTTAAATAAGACAGATGGGAGTTCCTGCCACAAATAGAGAAACAAGAGATTTTTTTTAAATCACTGTTTAACTTACAAGCTAATGATATGAAGAGACTTAGCTTCCAATTGTTAAAATTAAAATTAAGACAGAATAGCACTAATTAAATAATTTCATACATCACAGACTGACCATGATGAAATGACAGATAATTCAAACAATAGATAATAGTACATAATAATAACTCTCTGACAATGCCTTAAGACTGTAAGTTTCCCAAAGAATGCCGGAGAAAATCAACTAAGGCAGAGTATATCTTTTACCAAGCACCTTTACTCCTAGATATAAACTCATCAGAAAGACATATTTATGTTCATTGTTTATAGAGAGGTTCATAGCGTCAATATTTATAATTGAAAAAATAGAAATAAACTTTTCATCAATAATCAAATTGATGGTTGTTTTTAAATACCAGATTGGAATAGTATACAATGATAAAATGCTCACAAATTAACAGAGCAAAAGGGGTCAAAAATAGTTCCTTTATATATAATTCAAATTAAGTCCAAGTGAATCCACACCGTGAGCAGAGAGAACCTTGGTTCTCCTGTGGAAATGGACAGCGGTTTCAAGGCTTGAGGGAAGGAAGGGTAGTGGTCTTACACTGTTGCTTGTCCTGATCACCAGCCTCTCAGATGTCTTTAGTTTGTGAAGATGCACTGAGTTTTATGCTGACGACTTGGGTCCATCCTTCCATATGTGCCTTCTCAATAAGTGATTTAAACATTGAAACCAAGCTACAAGTGAAACTATTGTGATGGGACTAAAACGTAGCCGCCTTGCAGTTGCTGAGCTAGAAAATTCTCCTTCAGTTATATTTAAAAATGGAGACACAGACATCTCTTTTCGCTCCTGATTTGACTGAGTTAAGAAATCAAGTGTGGCAACTGAGCCAAGGGAAAGGAACCTTGTAAACTATAAGAATGTACACTTGGGAGGATTCCAGGGGAACAAAAACAAGTTTGGTTCTCATCCTAGTTCTTAAATGGTTTTGCACTTTTAATGAGTTTCCCTGTGCAAATGATAGTCATTTAAGTGCTTTAGATCAAGTTTTATAAAAGCAGGTTTGTCAATTATAGAACGGCCTTTAATGTACCCAGATTGCTGCTTTTGTTTCAGAAAACAGGAAATTGCATGATGGCTTGCAAATGGCACACTTAATTTCACAGGCGAAGGTCTACATGCAGTGCAGGAACTCACATTTAATAGCATCAAATGATACATAATTTGCTTCATTTAACCACATTTTTAGAAATTAAACACCGAGTGTCAGTATCTTTCTATCCTCCAAGCTTCACGATGTCAAAAGAAAGCTGGTCCTTTTGCCATAGCACTGCTAATCTGTAACAGTTGGTTGTTCCCATTCTGCATTTCAATCCAGTGCTCAGCATCTGGAAACGGTTGAAAAGGTCAGGCCGCCACTCCCTTCTTCGAGGGAGTAAAGTTTCAAAAATCTTAATGAGCTTCCTTGTTGTGCCTGCTAACTTGCTTAGAGTCACCTTTAGAAATCAATGGAAACTTTGCTTGTTAGATTGAGTTGGAAGTACAGAGGAAATTAGCAGAGGAAATTGAGATGCTGGACCTGGAGAATCCTCTTCTCCCACTGATATAGGTTTTTTTTTTTTTTTTGTATCACAGTTTTCTATAGGATCTCTGTCTAACTTTGGGGATATATATAATTATAAGTGAGGGGTGAAGACCAATACCCTGTTTATTAGAATATGGTTAGCAGTATTGCTAGTCAGCCCTGTGCCCTTAAAACAGACACCTATGACAATCAACTCCCTAGAAGAAATGTTTGTCGTGATTCAGTCTCGAGATCCTAGTCTGTGACTAGATCATCTGTGACCACCAAAACTCAGCTGCCTTCAGCCAAAGTCAAATATCAACTTGGAGGAAGAAAGGAAGTGAAACAGTGTAAATTTTCCTGCTGAGGTAGACCATTAGAGAATTGCTGGCAATTTTGCCTTCAGGACTCGTGTGAGACGTCTGTACCTTCATTAAACAGCTTCTAGACTTTTGGGGGAAGAGCCTGAATGAAAAGCATCTTTCATAGAGTGCACAGCTAGCTAGTTGGGCTTGCTGTCATGTTGGCGTGAGAGGTGCTATCTGCTATATGCATCATTAGAACATGCCTGCAAGAAGGATTTTGAATTCTGAAAGAAGCAGAGAAGGCAGTAAAAGTTAACATGAGAAGGATGATAATCCCTCAGAAGAATGAAGATCATGTTCAGATAGGCTTCTGAAGGGACTGTGTGATGTTTCTGTATCTCCATGTACCCAGGACATCCTGATACTGCTCTGCTCATTCAAGTGCAAGAACATTAAGCTACAATTATGAGCTACTGAATTTCATTGACTTTTTCCTGGCCACAGACCCTTGCTAAGCTCATGAACAGGAACTGAAGGGAGATGCCAGGGAAATAGTTTCACTGAGAACACCCCAAATCACTGATAGATGAGAACTACTTATTAATAATTCTACTCTCTTGTGACTTGTTCCGCAGAAGGTAGTAAGTAATGATCTATGAATTCCTGGCCCTTCATTGTTGTGTGTGTGTGTGTGTGTGCGCGCGCGCGTGCGCCCTCTATGCCAGCTCTCAGAGTCCTCAGCATTCTGCAGTTCCAGCTGCCTGCAGCCTACTTGGCTGCTTGTCCTTCATTGTTTCAATTCTCTCCTTTATCACCAGCTTTCCCATGAACCACTGCCAAACAAACCACTTTCATTTGAATTCTATTTGTTTCTGAAGAAAACCAAAGCAAAGAGATCTAGTGGTGGATGCTGTTTGTCATGTAAGATTCTAGAAAGGTAACCGTAGAAGAATGGGAACCACAGGCAGTCTAGTTCAAGTTGTATGATGGGGAAGAAAGCCTTCTCCAGCTACACAAAAGAAGATTGAGTCTTTTCTTTATCATGAGCATGCACAGAGTGGTAAACCTTTTCAAAGGGCAAACAGCATAGCACACCCTGATGGCATTTTATTAGTTCATTTTTTTTGTTATTTATTCATATTGGCAAAAAATGTTCCACGGTAATTCAAATCTGTATGGAGTATATAATTTACTGGTATAAGGTTTAATGTATTAACAAAATAATTACAATATTCTATAAGAGTCTAAAACTTGAGTGGTACCAATTAAGTTATTCTAGAGAAGAAAACACACTTGTTTTCAGTCTTAAACAAAATCTTTGTCATATTGTCAACTGGTAAAATACAATGCCTTTTACTGTAATGCTTGAATCTATGTATATTTGCCTCAATACAAAAACAAGAACAGTTTCACATAATGGACTGAGCTATCAATTGCAAAAAAGTGCAGAGAAAAACAAAAGGTTCGATGGATTAGCAAGCAGAGAGAAGGGGTATGTTGGTCAATATCACATGCAAACAAACACTTGCTTATATAATTATGTTGAAATCAGATTAAATATTCTGACAAAAGATATGGTATTTGCAGCCTTTTATGGAATCAAGAAAAGTTATGAAACCTTCGCATTCTATTGCATCCTTTATGGCTTGCTGATAAAAAATTATATTCATTTTTATTATTTATCCACAAAATCATTTTAAGAAGAGGTTTTTTAAGAGTGTAAAAATGACTGAAATATAAAAAAAATCCTTTTTAAGAAAGATACAATAAAATTTGAAGGAGAGGTTAATTTTAAAAATTGACACTGTAATAATTATAGCAACATCACAGAAAAAGAATAATGAAAAGGAACTCAATAAAACATGACAGGACTAATTAAATATACACTGTTCATATATGCTGCTTGTGTAGCCTGATGCACTGATACCTGAATTCACAACCTTTCGAAAGTATCTCTTTGTAATGTGGGTCTCACCCATGTGACTAGCTTTGGCCACAGATACTGTGACAACATCATGCAACGCCTTTAAAAGGGGCTTATGCTTTTGCCTTAGGCAGTCTCTTATTGTCAGCTCTAGGTCCTGAGATTGGATTTTAAGACCACCCGGAGCAGAGCTGAGTGGTCTTATTTAAGGCTTTTCTAGAATTCCTGGCCTCTAGTAACCCACCATCCAAGAGGAGTTGCTTGAAAAAATCCAGGAGTTAGTTGGAGCCTTCCTAGGAGCAGAATCACCCAACAGACCAATAGACTAGGAAGTTAATAAAATTTGAGGAAAGACTTCAAATGGTATAGCAATGAGATCACAAATTCTTTAGCCTTGGGATAAATGTGAAGCATGCGGTCATGGTCATTCAGGTCATCCTGACCTACCAGAGTGTGTGTCTGTGAACTCTGTGATGCTGTAAGATAAAAAAAAGCTTCCATGTAGAAGTCTTTTCCTGTTTGTTACATTTCTGCCCCGGAACATGGAGCATAAATGGCCAAGGATGTCCTGTGCTGTTCTTGCTGACCAATGCTGCAATACTAAGTGTTTTGCTGTAGGTTGTCCTTCTTCTATTTCATTAATCTACAAACTTTGAGAGCCTTTGGAGCCATTTTGGAAGCACTTTTTCCAGACAACGAGAATTATTGTTTTCTTCTTGATGACATTTCTTATTTGTGTATGAATAAACTCTTTGTTCTTAGACTTGGTATCATGGCTTAACTTGCCTGCTATGTTGACAGTGATTGATTTAAAACAGAAGAGTTTTGACTTTGTGAAGATATGGGAAAAAAAAAAAAAACACCTCCTTGGTAAATGAGACAGTATTACAAATCTGTACCTCTTATTGGCCATGCCTAATGATGCATAGCTGTTATCCCAGTTATTTGAGAGGCTGAGGCAGGAGCATCACTTGAACACAGGAGTTAAGAGCACAGCCTGGGATACATAGCAGGACCCTGTCTCAATAATTAAATACTAAGTAAAATAACATTAAGAATAAATGTGGTAGAGAAAGAGATTTTCCTTCTGGCCAGATCACCTACAGAAGCGGCACTGGTCAGCAGTTTACATCAAGTTCTAGGATTAAATTGCAACCTAGATAGGCCATGTTACATATGATATTAACCAAGCATCAGACTTTTATTAGCAAGTGTTCTTAAGATATACTAATGATGTCATTTACAAAGAATATTAGATATACTATGTTCTTAGTATATTTAAGCATAATTTTATGAACCAATAAATGTGAATAAATATAAGCAAACCTAAGAAAAACTGCTATGCATTTCATACCAATTTAAAATTTTAAATTGATTTCAAAGTGCATATAAACGAGATTTATCTCAATTTTTTCACATATTAGAATCACATGAAGAGTTTATTAAAATCTAAATGTCTAGGTGATATCCAGACTAGATACCCACAATTATGCGATTATGACACAGACATAAACTTAAAAATTTTCAGCTAATGGCAATATGCTGCCAAGATTGGGAACTAAAAAAACTTAAGCTGGATCCCTGTTGTGAGATATGATAGCTACAAGTAAGTAGGAAGCATTTGTGATATGGCTAATCTGAATTTAACTGAGCCATTAATGAAAGGAACATACCAGATTTCAAAGGCATAATAAGTAAAAGTTATTATTAAAATATTTTTCATTTATTACCTTTGAAATGATATTTTGATATAGTACATGAAAAACAGTATCAAAATTATTTTTTGCTGTATTGATCTAGTCTGGTGGTACAAGCCTCCGATCCTGTTACTTGGGTGCCCAAGTCAGGTAGGAAGAAGCCAGCTCCAGGCTATGTAACAAGTTCCAGGGAAGCGTAAGTGAGGTCCTGCCTCAAATAAACAAACAAACAAATAAATATTTTTAAAAAGAGTTGGTCCTTTTTCATTTTTAAAGTGATATATAGAAATTTTCTTTTTAGGTAAGCAGTTCTCATCTAGACTGCCATCCTGCTAAATAAAAATAGGCAAGGAAGTAAGTATTCTAATATTTGTGATCTTAGGGAACCTGACTCAATAAAGTGTGCTCACAGTCAAGAAAACAGTGTGATTTTCCCCGAGAGGTTCATTTTTTAAAGGAACAAGTAGCTCAAGATATGACTTTTCCCTTTTATTACTGCTCATGAAAACAATTTACAAGAATTTAATTTTCATAATTACCCTAAATTTAATACTTTAAATATAATACAGATACAACGTGTCTTGGTTTAGGTTTCTATTGCTGGGAAGAGACACCATGGCAACTCTCACAAAAGACAGCATTTAACTGGGGCTGCCTTACAGTTCCGAGATTTAGTTCATTGTCGTCAAGATAGCTTGCAGGCAGACATGGTGCTGGAGAAGGAGCTGAGAGCTCTACACTGTGGATCTGCGGACAAGAAGGAGAGAGGGTGACACTGGTCCTGACTTGAGCTTCTGAAGCCTCAAAACCCTGTCCCTGCGATACACTTCTTCCAATGAGGCCACACCTTCTCCAACAAGGCCACACCTCCAATAATGCTACTCCCTATAAGTCTCTGGTGGTCATTTTTATTCAACCCATCACACAAAGTTTAAGTGGGATTTGAGATACAGAAATAATTAATATGTGCAAAAGTCACACAGTTGCTTTGTTTGTTTTGCTTCTGGGGGATCTTGTTTTTCATCTTTCTGAGATGGGGATTCTGCTATGTAGTCAAGTCTTGACTTCAAGTCTGGATCCTTTTATCTCGGCTTCCCAAGTGGTGGGATTATAGGTATGTGTCACCAAGCCTGGTTTCATCTTGCTAAAATACTGTTTCCATCACGTTTGTTTGTCAATGGGATAAAATCTTAACAGAAAAGAGGAAGACTGAATTTGTAATTAATAATTACTACCAGGTTTGTTGGCCCTTTTGTTAAATTTTAATCATTTCAAGATCAAATACTCTCACATGAAGAAAATCTACAGTGCCCTTGTCTGCTAAGTAAAAAGACAACATTCTACTGTAATTTGGACCTGGATAATGTATTATTGTAATCCAGGTAGTAATGATTGATTAAAATAAAGGAAGGTTGCATGGGAAAATGATGCATTCATAGCTAGCACATTGTCTAACATTGTAAGCTGACATTCCAACGTTCAAAATCTTTGAACAACTCTGACTTAGGACATATATCTCTATCATCTATCTATCTATCTATCTATCTATCTATCTATCTATCTATCTATCTATCTTCTATATAATTGAATATATATATTATTTATATATGTATTATATATTATTTCACAGCTTTTACTAGCACCACTAATATTTATCAAATGAAAATTTTCATCTAAGGTTTGAGGCCATTCCCATCAATTGTATTAAAATTCTTCCGTTTCTTGGATATATTTCCCAGATTATTTTCTAGTTCCCGTGATAAGCTCACAAAATGATGATATTCACAAATTATCATAATCAAACATCCTGATGATTTAAAGATGACTAAAATGCTATGTATTAGCCAGGAGATGGTGGTGCACGCCTTTAATCCCAGCACTCGGGAGGTAGAGGCAGGCGGATCTCTGTGAGTTCAAGACCAGCCTGGTCTACAGAGCTAGTTCCAGGACAGGCTCCAAAGCTACAGAGAAACCCTGTCTCGAAAAACCAAAATAAATAAGTAAATAAATAAATAAATAAATAAATAAATAAAATGCTATGTATTTCCCCCTAACCATTTGTTTTGTTAGTTCTGGCGGTGGAGTACTTCATATACTGGAGCTGGTCACAGAACTAATACAGCACTCATCAGGCTCCACATGGCAATAGCTTCCAATTCCTTATCCCCTTAGCAGTCCAAACCAAAGATTTTGTTATGGTACTTTTTATGTACTTTTGCTACAAATTTCCACTATGCCATGAGAATTATTATTTCATACTTCAATTTCAATTCTCCTTTAAATAAAATAACCAAGACAAGAAGAGAAGCTAAGAAAGTGTTAGTCCTAAATGAACTGTACTTTTGACATTCCTAACCTTCCAGAGTCCTGTCATCTGAGAAACCAAGAATCAGTGGAATGAGAATGTTAAGTTATCTAAAAGTTCCTAACTTCAAATGAAGCCTATTTAAAAGTTCTGTCATACTTCATTGGCTCTTACCAAACCAAAATGGAAAGTTAGGAACCATGGTGAGATCACCATGAGGAAAGAAAGCCTCCGGCATTAACTATCTGATGAAGTATAATTGGACAAATCATTCATTTCCTCTTAAGGTACCTGTCACATTCTTCTAAATTATAGTCAGGAATCTATTTCTTGGACGATTTAATAAATTCCCTTAAGATAGAGGCATTGCCTAGAATAACATATTGTGATATTTGTAGAATAAATGGAATATTTTAACCACTTTTGCACACTCCTCTTAGCTATTGGACTCTCCAGAAAGAAATCAATAAAAACCACTAATACAGACTGAATGCTGCAGCATGCAGCCACTCTGGGAGGTTTGGAATTTTGTCAGAAGTAAGCTCCTAGATTTCGCCCATCCTGGCAGCAAACAGAATGAACAGAACCAGAACAGAAATGGGAATAAAATGTGCATAAGTGGTCTTGTATACCTGCCTTTGTAAGTTTGGTGTTTTAGCATATACCTAGTATCAATTCCTAATTAGTTTCTATTTAGGACATTCATTTATAAACAATTAAAATATGTACACTTGTCACATTTTCTATGTTGTAGCGACAGACATCAATTTTTTCCTTTTACTCCATAAATCAGGTTTTTACATTATTACCCAGTAGACTGAGAAAAGTGCTTTCACAGTGCAAATATCACCCTTCCCTCTTTTATGTTGCCTCTGGTGTTCACTCACAGGTGATAGTATTTGCCCTTTATCCAGTTTCTATTATGTACTGAAATTTTTTTCATACTTGAATTGGATTATTTTTAACAGGTAGCAAGTTAAAGATTATGTTTGGTTTTTCAACTGAGAAGTTACAGTATATTCTTCATAAATTTACAAGATGTATTACCCAGAGTTGTCCCAAGAAACAGAACCAATATGATGAGTATTTTATATATAAATAAAAATGACATATATAAGTCAAAGCACAAAACTTCAAGTGAATGTACAAGATTCTATTGGCTCTTGTTAGTGGTCCACGAACCAAGACATACCCAGTCTATGAAACAGAAAGTTGCTCCTATGACTTAAACAGAGAGGGTAAGTTTTACAGACATAAGAAATCAAGGAAACAAGGGCCAAGGATCAAATATGGGCTTGGTTGGTTCAAGGTTACGTTCATTATAACATATATGTGTTAGTTTGAAAGAAAACGGGTCCCAAAAGGAGTAGCAATATCAGGAGGTGTGGTCTTGTTGGAGTATGTGTGATCTTGTTGGAAGAAGTGTGCTACTATGAAGGCAGGCTTTGAGGTCTCATATATGCTCAAGTTACATCCTGTGTCTCAGTCTACTTCCTCTTGCCTGCACACCAGCAGCTCCTTCTCCAGCATCATGTCTGTCTTCAGGACACCATGCTCCCTGCCATGATAATAATGGACTGAAATTTTACGTGACTCCCCTCAGTTAAATGCTTTCCTTTATAAGAGCTGCCACAGTCATGATGTATCTTCACAGCAATAAACCCTAACTAAGACAAAATGTAACATTACAATACAGTTTTGTTAGTTTACTAGGGTTTGACCATCATCTCCATCCCTGTTTTCCAAAAGATGTGATCTTGCATTTAAAGAACTCTATCCTATCTACTTTTGATTTGGTACCTCAAAAGGCCAACCCAGGATTCCTCCCCCCCCCAGTTACTCACTAAATGAAGTTGCAATCTTGGGGAAAGAAAGCATTAAGGATTATTTCCAGATGAGTTTCAACTATATTTCCAGCTCCCCTCTAAACATCAGTTAGGGTAGCATGCAGGAGCTCAGAATCCTCCAAAGCCATGCCCCTGTGGTTATCTTCCCCAACAGGCTAGTTTGTGTTCTTTCTGCCTTCAGCTCTGCCTGTTTCTCCATTTCTCAACTAAGCTTTCCTTAGCACTCCAGCCATTCTCCTTCCCTCTGTCACTGAAGAGTGTAATTAATGTCTGCTTTTTCCAATGCAGAATAATCCCTTATTTACGCATTCCTCTCGTCCCTCAAAAGGGAGTTCCAAAATCAAAGGCAAAATGTCTACTCCTCCGAAAGACTGCTCGGTAGTCTGCAACATAGATGCTCAATAAATGTTCACTATCTGATGTAATGAATGAACTAGAGAAGGAAACCGCAGTTTCTGGGGGGTCTCACGGTGAGTAACCTAGTCCTGGAGTTGCTCTTCAGTTTTCAAACCCCGCCGTCCAGAATCCCCGCCCACTCCTCATGGGCCTTGGGAAAGGGAGGGCTCTGCGCATGCCCCGTATCCAGGGCAGCCTCCGGGAGCGCCTCCCGGCCCCTCCTGGCGCCTGGGCGTGCGTTCACGGTCCCGGGGAGCGTGCCCTGCGTGCGGGTGCCCGCCTAGCCCGCCGGGCTCCGGATCCTTGAGTGCCCGGGCTGGGCCTGCGGAGCGGGCACCTGGTGGACGCCGCGAGCGGCGGTAGCGTCCGAAGCCACGCAGACGGCGGACGGTGAGTGCGGGCGAGTGGCGGCGGCTGCGCGCGTGCGCGGCGTGGGCCCAGGCTGGGGCTCGCGCCCGGAGGCGGGAGTGGCCGAGCTGGGGGCGCGGGCGGCGGCGGGTGCGGGGTGCGAGCTCCCGGGGCTATGGGTGGGGTGCAGGGCCAATGGCCAAGACCGGGGCGGCCGAGGCGACTCCACCGAGGGCGGAGCGAGCCGGGCCGCGACCGAGCTGGTGCCGTGGGCCAAACGACCTCGGTGGGGGCGGAGGTCCGGGACAGGGTGGCGGCCACCTGCCCAGTGCAGGGCCGAGTCCGACCTGAGCCGACCGTGAGCACCGAGGGGCCCGAGCAAACTTCCCCCAAGAAACTTATTGGGGCGTGGCCGACGGGTCCCGGGCTTGGGATTCTGGGGACCGCGCCTTGCCTTTTCGCCCTGGTTCCTGCAGGTGCGTCCTGGAGGGGTCCTGTTGCTGGTGCTGTAGGTCCTCCCAAGTTCCGAGTGCTTTGCAGGGCCCGTTCGCTCTAACATAGATGTTGAAGTTTGCTGGCTTGATTGTTTGCTGTCTTGGGAAGAAAAGATTCTCACTGCCTTTATCTCAAAGAAAGTATTGTTAGGAAGTGCTGCCTAGTCTGTGTGTCAAGCTGTCTATTGTCCCATGTGCTGGTGCAGAAGGCTAGCTAGTTCTTTTTATAATCTTAAAAAAGGCCAATGGATATAATTAGGCTTTTTCTTTTTGAAATACTCCCGCCACCTCTAAATCCTGCCCTAGGATAGTTCCCAAACTTGTCTGTGCGGCAGATTGGCTGGCAAGTTTTAAAACTAACCGTGCTTCCATTGCAGCGTGGACTAGTTCATACACAAGGCATTGATTTGTTAAAAAAAAAAAAAAAAAAAAAAAAAAAAAAATTCGCTTGCAATTCTGAGAATAGTAGAGTTCAGAGACACGCGTTGGATAAGAGAAAGTCAAGACTAGTTTTACAAAGGAGTAGCATTCGGTTTGTAATTGCTGGGCTGAAAACTCTAGTTTATTCTTCCCTGTCCGGAACGCACAACTGTGTGTTGTTTCCCACCAGCAAGGGAGAAAAGTTTCCCTAATGGTCAAACTTGAGCTAGAATATTTGACTGTGGTGTTTAGAATTCCTGTTGGAACTACTAGTGCACCCGTTCGGTCCCTTGTTAGAGCCGCGTGGTTATTTCATTTTAATCGTTCCTCCCAACCCGACGTTGGGCCCGATGTTTAATGTAACTTAGTCTCTGGGAGATTATCCCTTAGGCTTCTGGTGTTGACTCTAAAGGGTTACCGTCGGTTCCCAGAGCAATGGGTCCTCCAGGGGAAGTGGGCGGGACTTCTTACCACTGGGTCTAAAAGGGATTCCTCTGAAGTTTTTGATTCATAGTCCTCAGTGAGGGAAAGGAGGAGGATTTCTCTTCTAGGCTTCCTTTCTGGGATAATTACAGATTGGCATGGAAGGATACTTCTCAGGGCTACATTTTCCTCCCTGAGTCCACCGGTCCTTATGCATTTCCCAAATACTCATCTCATTTATCCACACTTTGATTTGTTTAGCAAAGTTCCATGTTCCTGACATCCTTCCTTCCACACACACACACAGACTTGAGAATTGTGGACGGTGTTTTTTAAAGCACTAAGACATTTTTATGTTCAGCAGTTTATAAACCTGAAATAACCCACAGCCATGCAAAGCCAAAAGGAAATGAGAGAAAAAAAAAAGAAAGAAATAGAAGACAACATTTTGTGAGAAAAAAAATGGCGCTGTCAGCGTTTGAAGTTGTTTGATTCCTAGGTGTTTCCTCAGAGGAGCTTCAGAATCCCAAAGCACTTGTGTAATGTTATCCTTTAAAAGTGACAGAGGGAGAGGCAGGGAACTCCTTCCTTCTCCAGCATTCAGAGTCAATGAAAAACCACTTGTGATAACAGCAGGACAGAAACCCGTTGCTTGTGCATTTCAGACTTGGTGTCTTGAAATCTTTTGAGCTTCTTTGTATGCATTGAGTGTAGTGGACCCTGTGTGTCACTGGGGTTGTGTTGATTCCGAACATGTCTTGGGCATCCTCTCTTTTGTTTCTGTGTGCTAATTGAGTTTCTGTTAACTTGCCATCGACTGAATTCTGCAAATTGGCCGCTCAACTGTGAGAGGGAATGGTGATGGGACTCTGTAATCTGGACCTGGAAACCTCATGGTGCTGAAGTAGGATTTTTTTTAAAAAAAAAAAACATCACATTCTTTTCCACCACACACTGAAGAACTACTACTCTATTCCAGTAAAAGATCCTTGAGCACAGGTATTCATGTGCTGTCATTGATAGATGCTTTTGAAAAGTTAGTTGCTACCATAGCTGAGAATTTCTGTTGCTTCCAGGGCTTTTTAAGCATCTTAAAGCAAACAGCACTTACCTTTATTTTCGACTTTTGGAGATACTGCAACAAATGTAAGGAAAGTAAGATCGTAGTCACTTTCCCCTGGCCGTCATCGGCTGCTAATTGCTTTCACTTCCAGTTAGTTGTCCTGCTGAGACAAGGTTGACTTGTGAATGTTTGTTTGTCTGTGGAAATGGCCTCACCAAGTAGCCCAGGCTTGCCTGGAACACATTGTGTATTCCAAGCATCCTCCTGCCTCAGCTTCCTGAGTACTGGGATTATAGGCATGTGCCATCATTCCTGGTGTAAGCACTTTTAAATAAAACTTTTTATTTAGTTTTAATATCTCAAATGTCTCCTCTTATTTGAAAATAAAATTTTTATGATGGATATGCCCATTTGCTTGAGTTTTATTTATTTTGAGTTTTTGTTTGTTTTTTTTTTAAATACTAAATTCCATTTTCAACTTTTGAGAATATGCTATTAGGTTCTCAGGTTGCAAAGCCTAGATTGTCCTTGCTAGGTGGCCTTAATTACTTAACGTTTAAATCTCCTTTCTTGGGATAAGGAATAAACCAGATAGAAGAAGGCCAGCAGAATGGCAGAGGATATGGGCTCAGCGCAGTCCTAAGAAACTGGCCCAGCCCAGGTCAATGCCCTGTGTGCAAGTCTTAGCGTCTGTGATTTCCTTCGGCTAGATTTACAGCTCAAGAAGCAGGTGAACTCTTTTATGGTTCCTGAAAATTGTTAGCTTGTTTTTGTGCTGACCTGTTCCTTCCTTACCTACTTTGTGGTCAAGTGTTCCAGCACTCCAGTGTTCAATCCTCCCAGGTTTTCTGTAAAGACTCACTTAGTTTTAACATTGAAATTAGTAATTTATTGCTTTGGGAGTTGTCGACGCTAGTTCCATTCCTGCTTTTAAATGGTGATTTTTTTTTAAAGCGAGTTATAGACATGTCTTATTTAAAAAATATTGTGAGATTGTTTCAAATATATAGTTTTAAAATTATTTTTGCTTTGGTTTTGGGTATTTTGAAGCAGAGTTGGGATTTATTAAAAGCTGCATATAGCTGTTCAGAGCAGGGTTCACGAGGGGAGATGCTCAAAGTCCTATTTGAAAGTGTAAACGTGGGCTCCTCTCAGAAGGGTCACTTCATTATTCATGGTCATTTATGTTACGGTGTTTTCCTGATAACAAAATACTTCCATTAAAATATGTTTAACCCGTGTTACTACTTATTATAACGTACAGCACTTTATTATCACAATTTTATGTCTCCATCTTTTTTGCCCTTAATGTTTTTTTTTTTCTTATAAACAGTTATGTTTCACATGTCCAGGGGTGACATAAATCTTCAAAAACGTTGAAGGGTTTGAATATTAGCCTTTCCTCATCTACACACCAATCCCAAATGTTAATGCCCAAGTCTTTGATTTAGAATACGTAGAAATATGGTAGATCAAATCACATGCATGATTCAAGAAATCCTTCTATTTGTTCTTTCAGATAAAGGTGCTAGATTTACATTAATCTGCACAAAGTTTTAAATGTCTACCGAACTTGTAATATAAGTGGCCTCCTATGCCAGTCCTCTAGTCTGTCTCCCACGTGGTAACTGAATGACGATGAGGACGTGCCTGCTCCCAGGTGTGGCTGAGGAGAAGGTTTATTGTCCAACAGAGGGAGAGCACCGGCACAGAGACATCTGGAAGGGAGGGAGGGAGGGAGGGAGGGAGGGAGGGAGGGAGGGAGGGAGGGAGGAAGGGAGAACCAGGAAAGCAAGTGGGAACCCCCTGTGGCCAAAAAGGCCAAGGTAGTACAGGAATCAGAGGTGGGGGGGAAGGGAAGCCTATTCCCTGGGCTGGAGAGGTTTGGAGTGGGGGCAGGGCGAGAAGTAAGAGGAGATGCCACAGTACTGAGTGAGACTTGTCCCAGAGACCTAGCAGTAACCAGTGTGTACTGTTGGTTTTTGCCTTGTGGATTCTCTGACTCTGCTGTTGGGGTTTTCTCCTTGGACTGCCCAGAGTGTTCTTTCAGTGTTCTCCCCTGAAGGCCGGTCCGGGATTCATGGAGGAATTGGCCTGGCTTTCCTCATCCTCTTGTGCAGTTACTTAAGCTTACATTTTTAATTTACTTGTCTAAGAGCATTGCTTCAGTCTTGTGGGGTTCTGAAACTGTCAGAGTGAGCCGGTGAGAAGATGCAGAGGGCATCTGGGGTTTCAGAGTTTCTTCTCAGCCTTGTTCTCTTTGTGAATCACAGCGCTTCTTGATGTTCCTCACTGCTGGGCCCTCTCAGTTGGCTAAGACTGTTGCCCATTTCCATGTGCCTCCCTCTGTGTTGATTTCCTTTTGGTCTCTGGTGCAGCCACTTTAGGTCTGTAAATCTCTGTGCCTTGTAGAAAGATCTCTCTACTATTATTTCAGTGGAATATGTGGAAAGGCTGTGATTGGATATTAAAGACTGTGAACATTCATCTTTAGAACTAGAAGACACTGCACATTTGGCAAGCTGCTGTCTTTCCAAATACTGTCGTGATGGGTGGTCAGTGTTCCTGTAGGGAGAGAGGAAATGTTCTTCAGACCTCCTGCCTGGCTCAGCAGCTCACTTTCTTGAGCAAGGCCCTGACTTCTGCTGGGGTTCTTCCTAGGGATTTATGTTTTTGTTGCTTTTGTTCTTTGTTTATCAAATTAACTTGCCAGTCTGAGGGATGGTGCTTTTGTGTATTTGTTTTATGACTGCCTCTTACTCTTTAGAGCAATGCAGTGTTCTGTCTTTGGTTTCCCACTTACACAAGCATTTGCAGATAATGACACTTATATTTACTTCTTTGTAGTAATTGCATTTTATATTTTGACTTTATGGCGAGTTGCACTGAAGTTAGCATTCACAATCATGTAAAACGCTTCTGGAGCATTGTCAATAACAGTCTTACTGTACGAACTTGTGCTTTATTTTAGTAGACAAAAGAGGAGTACAATTTTGGTTTGTCATGGTCCCATGTCAGGTCAAGGAAAATTTATCCCTTCAAATATTTTAGAGGATGATATTTGAATGTTAGCAAATGGCCATTAGCATCTATTACTTGTCATTGGCCTTTCTTAAAGTAGCCAACTGATTTGAGTCTCAGTTAACAGTTTGAATCAAGTTTGTCTCTGGGGATAATTCTTTAGAAAGTTATATTCACCAGAATACTGATATAAAACATATTCAATCACAATCATGTTTTCTTTGATGTGGGATATGAGTCAGTCGTTGGGGACTATTTGCTAGAAAGTATTCTGGGTTACTAAATTCTCACTTTGTCTATGGACAGCTTTTGAAATAATTGGCTATCTCTTCTTGAGTCACTTCTGCATTTGATTCTTGTTGAATCTCCACATCTTCATTTCCTCTTATACCTTTGGTCTTTTGGTTTTCTCATTCAGATATTTTAATGTGTGCTAGTTTTTTACTAACCTGTTATTTGGAATGAGTCAAGGCTCACTTCCTACCAACCTCAATGCAAATACTCACAATACTTTAATATATTACATTGCTCCTCTGCAATTTCCAAATGTGTGCTGTTACCTGCTCAGATAGCTGTTGTAATACAAGCGGCGGGGCTGCGTCCCCAGCACCCCGGCCGCCTGCTAGCTTATGCCCCGAAATAACAACACACAGACTGTATTCTTTTAAACACTGCTTGCCCATTATATCTAGCCTCTTCTTGGCTAACTCTCACACCTGGACTAGCCCATTTCTAATAATGTGTGTAAGCACCTCAAGGTGCGCTTACCGGGAAGATTCTAGCCTCCGTCCATCCTGGGTCGGAGCTGCCTGGGAGAGCGGAGCCTGGCATCTCTGCTCCAGAGAGCAGAGTTGTCAAGTCTGAGTTCACTTCCTCTTCCTCCCAGCATTCTGTTCTGTTTACTCCTCCCACCTATGTTTTAATCTATCAGGGCCAGCCAAGCAGTTTCTTTATTGCTTAACCAATGAAGTCAACAGATTGATATGACACTCCCACATCAGATAGCCCCACATACTTTTTTTTTCTTAATTGCCTTAAATAAGACAGTCTTAGCGAGTCCAACCTTGAAACATCTTTCTCTGTAAACCTGGTCTGTCTGCATCCCACTTCCTTTCTGGGTCTGTTCATTCTAAAACCTTTAATGTTATCTTGAATTTTGTTTCCTACTCTAGTCTGGTGTATCTACTGCTACTGACTTCAAGAGTATGTTCTGCCTTCAGCCAAGACCAAAATGTAGCTCCTTTTCTCACCTCTCTTGTCAGCATTTTTTTCTCTTTCCTGTAAACTTTTTTTAAATTTAATTTTATTTACTAGCACTTATTTATTTTATATACTGACCACAGTTTTGCCTCCCTCCTCTCCTCCTGTCCCTTCCACCTCCCATGTATCCCCCTCCCCATCCACAACCACTCCATCTTCATTCAGAAGGAACAGGCCTCCCATGGGCATGAACATAGCATGGCACATCAGGTTGAGGTAGGACCAGCCTCCTTCCCCTGCATCAGGACTGGGTGAGGTAATCCAGCAAGGGTGACAGTTTCCCAGAAGCCAGCTAAGTGCCAGCGGATCTCACTGCTAGGAGCCTTATGAACAGACCAAGCTACACAGCTGTCACACACATGCAGCGGGTTCTTCTGGTACTATTGCCGTGGCCTTCCAAGGTTAAACCTAGTCCTCTTTCATTGGCTTGTCTTTATCACCATAACTCCCAGAATGATCTCTTGTGCCCTCTCCTGTCCTTACCTCCTTCGCTTTTCCTCTTTAGTGCTGAAGGTTGTACCCAGGGCTTTGCACGTGCTAGGAAACTGCTCCGCCACTGATCCACATCCTCCATCCCAAAGTGATCTTTTGCAAATTTCAGTCAACCAGGCTTAAAAATCTCCAGAGCCCTGTGTGTCACATAGGCCAGATTCTTTGTGATTGACATTGCTCCCACAATTCAGTTCCCGCTAACTCTGACCTGTTCTCCCATTTCTCCCCTCATACTCTCACTCCAGCTGTTCATCCTTCTTTGCTGACCCTTGAATACAGTAAGCACATTCCCATGCTAAGTCTATGTGCTGTGCTTTCCCTCTGCCTGTAATATGATGCACACCCCTCATCCAGTTTCCCGGAGAAGAAGGTGTTGCTGTCCTCCTTGCTTTCGTCACTGTAGCCACTATGTTAGTTTGCTTAGATCGTAGCCTCAATCTGGGTTCTTCAAATACAAGAATGTCTTAAAAACTCTCTCTTTCCTTTTTATATGACAAGAGAGTGTCCTCTGACCTTCACATTCGTACTGTGAAACCACACACACACACACACACACTAAATTAAATGTCATCCAGATTTTAAATCATGATGTGATGCCCTTGAGACATACAGGAGCCCAGTAGCTGTTATGTAAATCCAAAGTTAAAGAATTTTTCTATTCCTTATTTTTTTTCTCAATATGTATTTAATTTCTTATATGTATTAAGGCTTAATTTTTTTCCCCTGTGGATTTTATGGGAAAGAGTAATCTGCATATTCAATTAGATAGCGTGAATATTTTAGCCATGATTTTTATGCACAGAAACAGTATGCTGGAACAGCATTGTTCTGATGACTTTGCCTATTCGTTGAAACTGGCTTGATCTACATTTTCTTATTAAGAAAACTTAGCAGGTTACAGCTCATTTTATATTGAATTCTGAATCATCAGCACTGTTGACCAAAACTGAAAGGAAAGATCTTTGTGATATGAATCATGTTTCCTGTAGGTTCAATAATGGTAGTCCAGTTGGAGGATACTCCTTGTGCCAGGTCTACACTTTGTTCAGGGTGTCTTGCAGGTAATTGCTGCTCTTGTGAAAGGTTTTATCTATCTATCTATCTATCTATCTATCTATCTATCTATCTATCTATCTATCTTTGTGCTGGGAAGGGGTTGAACATGGGGTCTCCTGCTTGTTATGCAAGCACTCTGCTACTGAACACTCTTTCCAGCCCTGTGCAAATTTTTGGTATTACTATTTTTTAATCTACTTATTTTATTATTTTGTTTGTTTTGAATTGCCACTTCATTTCTCTGTGTCTAGTTTTTTTTTTGTTTGTTTGTTTTTATAAGTCATGTTCCCACTCATTAGTGGAGGACTAACTTTAGCCCTTGGATGCTATTATATTTTGAATCTCCGCATAAAGAAAAACTCCTGATGCCAACCACTACCTATTTTTCATGTTTGTTAGTGTAAAATATAAGCAGTTTAAAGTCAAAATATGTTTAATGTGACTTGGGATGATCTACATGCCCAAATGGCCTGGAAATCCGTTAAGTCCTTAACTGGGAATATAGTGGACAACTCTCCCCAAATGTTACTCGGCATTAGAAATGCTAACCAGGCTCCTAGAAGCACCTTTTATGGAGGAGGGCTCAGACTTCAGGGAGCTGCTGGCAGCTGGCTGCATCTCATACAGGGCCCTTCCCCATTCCTGTCCTGTCTGTGTAGACAGGGATGTGTGCACACCCACTCTGATAGCTTAGGGCCATAAGCCCCTTGTGTGCCCGAAGCTGGAGAGTGTCTTTTGGAAAGTGGACTGTTCTGAATGTAGCCAGCGATGGAGAGAAGAGTGTACAGTCAAGGCATCCCCCCATTCCCTCCAGATGACATCCATGGATAATAATTAATGTTTATATCTCCTTTATTTGAACCGAAGTTCCAGTTAATTTACTACTTACCATTCAGTAAGTGTTTCTGTGGGATCCATTCATGTATCCCTGAAGTATCATGTATCATGAAAATCTCCCCACAGCTTACCTTAGTCCTGAGCAAGTGACTCTGGCATGTCCTCACTGGGCAGGATATACCCGACTATGTGAAAGGTCGTTGTTGGTTTTTATTTATTTTTTTAAATTGCCATGTAGAGTTCCAAAAAGTGTTGGTAAACTTCTGTACCTCTATCATGCTACACTATTAGATCTTCTTGTCCTTTGGGTGGATCTTTTATCATTATGTGGTTTCGTTGATAGACATCCCTTTTTTAGTCTGCATTGTGGTTAGAAAACAGCGATTCACTGACTTATGTAAATCTTTCAGATGCTGGCACTTTTCATTCTGTAGTTTCAAGAGATCGTATAATACTACAGCTGCTTTTGTTGTAGCAGTGTTTAGTGCTGAGAAGTTTTCAGATTCTTGGTGTCAGAATCATAGTTTCCAAAATTTGATTTTTGCCCAGAGGCTTGAATTTTACCACCAGCAATAAATATTGTCAGTTTTTTCTTGAAATGCCAGATAGGTTTCTTTTTGAGAAATTGTCTCCCAGAGTCTTGATAAGCACGCCTTGCTCACTCTCCAGTAACAATGACTTGCAAAGCCTGCAGGTTTGACTTGCACAAGTTTCAAGATGCTTCACTCAAGGTGACCATTCTCTTTCAGGTTCATCAGAAGCACCTTGTGCAGGCTTTAGAAAGTTGTATACTCAAGTGTTGGATTTATTAAATGAACGATTTTTGCTGTGTCTTCTCTCACATTTCCCCATGAAATACTGCCTTGATGATCGCTGAGGAATATAGAATTGTGTTAATCTTCATTCACCCAGGCTGTTTACCAAATGCCCAGATACCCCCTGTTTGTGGCTGGGAAGAATGCAGAAGGTAAAGTGATTTACTATGACCTCCTTCAGTCTGTCTTCCTTCTTCATTTTAGGGTACCCTGGGGTAACCTTCCACAGGCTTCGCGTGATAGTGAAAAGGAAGAGTCAGGCTGCGGGCCAGTCCTCTCCTTTGGAGTTCCCTGTTCTTTCAGTCTGTGATAGATAGCTCTCCTGTGGAGACTTTCAGTTCTGCATCACTGCTGCCAGATGTTGCTCTGGGACTCTCTGTTGCTGGTGCCCACTTGTGACACTTCCCTAAGCAGTGCAGTTCAAATTCTTTAAGATACTTGATGCTTTTAATAAAACAGGTGCATATGGAATATATTTACCGTCTACCACCTCTCAGAAGTATATTTTCATAGCCAGGAAACTCTGTTGGAAAATTCAAGTAGCATTTAGTTTGTTGTTTGGTTTTGCCAGAATAAAGTTCATATTCCCCCAGTATTGGGAGGGACTGTGTAGGCTGGGCTGAGCTGCATGGCCGCCTTCTTCCCCCTCCTTCCATATACCGGACTGCTTGACACAAGTGCCTAGAGCAAGATCAGATTGCCAGCACTGTACTTTTCTGCTTGTGTTAGGAGAGAGTCTTCCATGAGACCTTGCGAGGGTGGTTGTTTGCCGCTGCGGAGGCATGAGTTTTTGAACTGCCCTATTCACACAAGCCTATTTCGTTGCTTTGTTTGAAGATTTGTTTGAAGATTGGGTGTGTCTAATGTAGTGGAAATTCATCCATTCAGTGTTAAATACAGATGAAACACATTTCAGAGCCACAAAAAGTCTTCTTAATTATCATTTTTTTGAACTATTCATATACACTGCTTCCCTCCTTTCATGTGAATTACAGAATTTATCTTCCTTTCCAGTTCATTAAATCACTAAAATTCTCTACTGTGCTATAAATAAATATGCTTGACCATGAATCGGGTTTGGTTGAAAGCAGTTTGTCCCTGTAAGTGATCCCAGTTAGCCCACACTTCTCCTTGAATGTCTGCATTGCGTTAAATGTTAGACTTCCAATAAACCAGAGTCTTACTTTAAGCGCATGCAGGGGCTTGCTTTAGATTGAGCTCTGTTATTTTCAGTTGCATTAGCTACAAGCTGATATAGTATTATAAGCTGCAGTTGTGCTTGGACTTGTCTGGGAGAGCCTCAGGATACATTTAATAGCTCTCTGTGTTCTTTACCGCTGTGCCTAGTTTAAGCTTGCAACAGACAGTTGGAAACACTTAGACCGCAGTCTCAGGCCATTTTACCACAAGATCAGTTGCACTGCACAAATTTAATATAGAGTGCTAATTGGACTTGGACACGTTGGGCCTGAACTTTGCTCTTATGTAAGCAGACAATGCCAGGTGTGTGGGTGTGACCTGTTAGCTCTAGATAGAGCTGTGAGATGCAGCCCTAGAGACTGGTTTTTTTAATCTGGTGCCATAAGCAGGGTGGTAGAGTTGGATATGGAGAGCAGAGCTGCCAAGGAGACCTAGATTTGAGGTATCCTCCGAACTGCAGGGTGAAGGATGGGGTGAGCCTCTGATCCCTTTACAGAAAAATAGGGCTGTGACGATGGCAGGACGCAGCAGTGTCATTTGTTCTGTGAAGAAAGAAAATAACAAGTCACCAGAGCCACAGTGAGTCAGAGTGGGGCGAGGGATCCAGAACACACTGGAGGTCGTACAGCTTGGGTGGGTGCTTGCTGTGTGCTCCTGGTGTGCAGGCGAGTCCATTTTCACTGTGTTCTGATAGTCTTTTTGAAGACCATCCCAGTGCAACTGAGATTTGGCCACCTGCCATTTAATAAACATCTCTTTTTGTCCATTGTTGATGTTATTTTAAATTTTACTAGAGGATATTAGTATAAGCAAATAGTGAATCCTTAGTAGTTCCGTGACTTGCCCACAGCTGCCTGAGCAAAGAGAGTTCTCTGAGTTAGATAGAAATTTTGTTCTGTCTTGAGCCTAGGCTTGGCTTTGGTCTGATCCCAGTTGTCTCTACACTGGCATGATCTCCTATTAGCCCATACAGCTGTAAAGTATGGTAAAATGTCTCTCGGTGTATTGTTAGGAAAAATTAAGAGTTCCCCCTTTGAAGATGTATGTTAACTTCAGTGGCAGGTCAGGGCCATAACACATGCTTCTGCCTGAGGGTTGTGTGATTGAGGTTGGGAAACCCAGACCTAAGAACAGATTTTCAGAGTCCTGACTTTGGGAAGTGAGGGCGCCCCCTCTTTTTTTTTTTTTTTTTCCTTTGATTCCTTTGATTCCTTTGATTCCTGCCCTGGAACTCACTCACTCTGTAGACCAGGCTGGCCCTAACTCACAGAGATCTGCCTGCCTCTGCTTCCTGAATGCTGGGATTAAAGGTGCGTGCCACCACAGCTCAACAAGTGAGACAAATTTTAAGAGCAATTAGGTTATTTTATCTTTAGCTCTGTGTAGTAGAAGCACTGACCCACTTAACTAGTAAGTATCCTTATCACAAAAAACAAAACTCACTGAGTATATTATTAGATTTACACTTTTGTTCCAAATACCTTATTTTCTGGTTCTAATATAGGAAATCAAATTAAGTAAAGAAACTCCTCAGCGTCCTTTCGCTTTACAACAGCAAGTGAGGTGGGAGCAGCAGAAGGTGTATCACCAGTGCACCTTATTTCCCATGGCAATTGGAGGCTTTCTGAATGTTCCTTGGTGTTGATGTTGGTAAGGTTACACAGGTGTTTACAGTACCCTGTACCTTGGGGCGTGTCTTTAGCAACACACCTGAGAAACTGCACTCTTTAAAGTTAATCAAAAGGTCATCAGGGCAGGGCAGATGCCTTAGTGATTAGGTGTGCTCTTTGCTTTTAGGGAAGGCCTGGGTTCAGTTCCCTGCAACCGTATGGCAACTTACTTTAACTTTAGTTCCAGAAGATCCAGTGCCATCTTCTGGTATCTGGATACCTACGTGCATATGGTACACAGAAACTTAATACAGGAACATGCGTGTACGCACACACTCGTCCACACAGAGATCTTAAAATTAATTAAAAGTAGCATAAATCACTTTTAATTTGAACTTGGAAGAGATTTTACTTTGAGCTTTTACTGGAAATTAGTTTCTACAGTGCCCCATCGATGATAGGCTTCTTTTGGTAATGCTTACATCTTTTTTATTTTATTATTGCAAACATGGGATTTTAACTAGTTCTTTCTATGTGGTTTGCTTAAAAAATAAAATTTCAAAGGTCTTCCTGGTGTTGCTTTAAACAGTGTAAAGTGTGAGATAATGTTTTGAGCAGTGCTTCTGTGTGATGGGAGAGGGTAAATTGAAGGGATAGAACAGAGTGCTGCCTGTTTTTGTGCTTGAGTGAGTAGGGAACAGCACACATTTGGGTTGCGTTGTTTTTAGGATTCTCGTGTTTTAGGAGCTTTTCACTGAGTAGAGTTTGTGACAGATTTGGAATCCCACTATTAATCACGACTGGCACAAAATAACTATCAAGTGGTTCAGGAACCGTCTGCATTCTGAGAGCATTCAGAGAATGAGAATTCACCTGCTCATTGGAGCAGGGTGTCTCTCCCAGCACAGTCACACGTTCTCTCGTTTGTGAGTGACATGGGCGTCCTTCATGAAGTGATCTGATTGTGATGTTCTTGGTGATTCTCCTAACACACGGTGGAGATTAAATCCTTCAGAGTAAACAACCGTCTTGGTGATATACTCATTTTCTTCTTTTTTTTTTAATTAAAGAGATCTCAGGCCCTAAGATTTCTTTGGATAAATTGTTTTCAAGTCCATAGTAAGAGTCGTCTAGGGGAGGGGTGTGTGGTCGTTATAATAATGTTTCTTCCTTTTAACCTGTTAATACAGAGTCTGTTTATTTGAATATATGCAGCGTCTTTTAAGGACTCATTTCACCCCCAGCTTTTACTTTATACAATTGTTAATCTTCAATTGATAACTATCTCTAGCAACTGTTACCCAGTGAGTGGTTGATTATCTGCTGACTTCTTTTACTTGCATGCAGGGATGTTTTCCATGCCTGGCAATGGAAGTTCTCACTTCAGGATTCCATCTACATTTTCCACCATATCAGTGGTTGTCATAGTAGCCGTCTCAGCTGAGAATTGTGATTTTATACTTTATCAAATGCATGCATGGTGAAAGTACAATTGTTCTAATGTAGGTCAGCCAGCATTCTAAGCCCTCATCTGGTCTGATTAAGGGCATATAGTTCTGTTGCGTTGTATAAATGTTACATTATTTCACTGACTTCAGGGTACCATGAATTATAAAATATATACTACAAGAAAAAAGGTTTAGTGGTTATAATCATTAGATGCTGTCTTTTAATCATTAGAATCCAGATTAAAGTGTATGTATGTTTTTGGGAGAACTTAGTGAAACGTTGCACATGTATTTACACTTAATTTTATTGTAATAAATAAATAAAAAGGAAACTGTCTGGTAATAATTATTTCTGCAATATATAAATGTTTTGCTTATGTGCTGATCTATCTATATGCATGTCTTTGTAGGTGCCTATAGATGGCTAGAAAGGGACATCAGATCCCCTGGAACCACTCAGAGTGTGTGCTGGCAACCGAATTCTAGTCCTCTAGACTACCAAGTGCTCTTAGCCACTAAACCATTTCTTCAGTCAATTAGTAGAATTTAAAAAATTCTAGACATCTAAAGATTTATATACTCTAAAGATTATTTAGAGTATGTAAACCTTGGTGATAGATTACCTTTCTATCAAGATTTCTTAACCTTTACAAAATAATATATGTTGATATTTCTTAAATGGCTGTCTACAGAATATCATATAATACATCTTAAATACTCGTTTTCAACGTTATTTCATTTCATGTATGTCTGAGTAATTTCAGATTTAAATGAGTTGTTTAGTATTCTAGCAAGGTATGTACTGCGATACAATGTTTCAGGGCTGTAATTATTGGGTATGTTAAATGCTGTATAGGGTTTTTAAAAGAATTGCTTCTATTTCCTGAGAATTGGTGTATTCTAACTTTGGGTGCTCTCTCCCTTACCCAGATTTTAAGGTTAGCTGGAGTTCTTTCTAAAGGAGGTGACTTACTAAATTAGCCATCATCTGTTTCATCCTCCTAGACAGCTGAGGCACACTTCGCCCAAAGGCTTGTATTAGGTGTCCTGACCCTTGGTGATAGAGTTCCAAGGGGTTAGTGTGAGCATTGTCAGGTGACTAAATGGCTGCTTGCAGCTTCAGGCTTTGTCGTAGGTACCTTGGGGCACTACAGCACTTGCCTCTGATTGAAGTCTGCAGACATGTGGCCTGCAGTGTTGGCTCTAGGTGTAGATTTGGCAGGAACAGTGCGGGATTCTGACATTGCTGTGGCTCTGCTCAAAATACATAGTTCAGAGACTTGAAGAATCAGAGCAAGCTGCAGAGTAACCTGGCACTCGTGCGGCCCACAGGTGGGGCCAGAGCGTGCCTGGAGAGATGCAGCGCCAGCAGCTGTGCTGCATAAAGACGGTGCAAGGCTGGGAAGGGAGACTGCCACTGCTTTTGTGTTTGGGTTGAGTTCATCATAAGTGATGTTTCTTCCGCTTGAGTCCAATTGCTGCTCATAGTGTGAACTTACCTTTGTAGACATTTTCAACATTTATCAAAGTGCTTTCACAAACGTGCAGTTTTGGCTTCACAGTAAACGTGAGAGGACTGAACTGTGTGAAATTAATTATTCTGTTTGGCAGATGAGGAAAATGAGGCTCTCGGATGCTAAGAAGCCAATCTAAAGTCACTTGTTACTGGCGCGTGCCTTTTTCACTGTACATGTGTGGTGTTTGGCTCTTCATTTATCTCCGGATTGAGCAAGCATGTAGCATGTTTTCCAGCAGCTGCTGCTATTTTTAGGGACTGCCAGCATTTTGTCACTTATCTCTACCTCCCAGATCACAAGCATAACATTTGCTTGGTGCTGAAAGGAAAAATAAGCAAAACCCAAACAGCAGTGTATCACAGCTCATCAGGTTGAACTGTTTTGCTGTTAGGATCTGTGGCTCTCTCAGTCGATCACACTGCCCTGGCTTTTAGGTATCTTGTGGTAAGCCGTGTACAAGTCTAGACAGGAGCCTAGAGTAGAACAAGCAAAACAAGAGTTGCCAGCGTTGCTGTTGCGGTCACAGAACTCCATGTTAACCAAGAATAGCTGGTTTTCTGACTTTAGATCTACTCAGCTTCCTGGATTTCAGCAACCTCTCCGTGGCTGTTCCTTCCATAGGAGGACTTTCTAGACCCTGTCCTTTGAGCAGTCTTTCCTGATTTGGCCCAGCAGGGGTGTGGACCATGTGTCTGCATGGCTTTTGTCTTTGTGAACTCTGCACATATATAGAATAGATTAGAAATATAAATAGAGGATTATGTGTGGTGTGATTGTTGTGACACACCAGACTGAATGGGAAAAACAAAACATGGCAAGCAGACCTGCCCCCGGTTCACCTGTCACCCTACTGCCCGCTTCCAGTTCACCTGTCGCCCTACTCCCCGCACCCCAGTTCACCTGTCACCCTACTCTCTGCCCCCCCTTCACGTGTCGCCCTACTGCCCGCTTCCAGTTCACCTGTCACCCTACTCTCTGCCCCCCCCCAGTTCACCTGTCACCCTACTCCCCACACCCCAGTTCACCTGTCACCCTACTCCCTGCCCCCCAGTTCACCTGTTA
>NW_026067902.1:1795051-1860458 GCF_014885135.2 Alexandromys fortis | reverse complement strand
CCCCCCCCCGGTTCACCTGTCACCCTACTCTCTGCCCCCCCCCGGTTCACCTGTCACCCTACTCCCCACACCCCAGTTCACATGTCGCCTTACTCCCCGCCCCCCAGTTCATGTGTCACCCTCCTATTTTACTGTGGACTTTTCTTCACAAACCCCTCACACGTCTGGCAAGTGGCCTCTCACACTGATGTTTTTCAGACTTTCAAGATTTCCTTCCCCAAATTGCCTACTTAAGTTGCAATTCTGAAAATTATAAAGCCAATAGAGAGCTGTTGTGTGCCCAGCACCTAGTACACTGCAGGCTCTGCACAGTGTATTTTAGGAATGGTTTCTTTAAAGGCTGAAGACCTTCTTGGCCCAGTTACTTCATTAAGGCCGATTAGCTATGTCTTAAAAAGCTCTGAAACTGAGGCAGCAAGTGAGAAATGGTAGCTGGGAGGAGGTTTTAGGTGATCCTTCCCAACAGTAGGTGCTGTGTCTGGGCTGGAGAGTGTGTAGAGGGGTTTTGTTTATGTTTAAATAAAGGAGGTAGACTGTATTTAATGTAATAAAGTGGAAACAAAAGCAGAGAATAAAGATACTCAAATTAATACTTGGTTTGTTTGTTTTCCATATTTACTGTAGCAGTTTTCAACCTGTAAGGTGTGACCCCTTTGGGAGTTGGATGACCTTTCACAGGGATTACTCACCTAAGGCCATCAGAAAACCCAGATATTTACATTACAGTTCATAAAAGTGGCAAGGTTACAATTATAAAGTAGCAGCAAAATGACTTTAGAGATTAGGGGGTCACCACAACATGAGGAACTGTATTAAATAAAGGGCAGCAGCATTAGGGTGGTTGAGAACCGGGTGTTCTGGATCGCGTGTTACTCAGAAAGACAGATGAAAGTTACTGTTTCTCTTTCCAGAAACAACACTGGACACTGCCTGTTGTGCATGGAATTTAAGGGATTTCATGTGCACTCTGTTGAGTACATGGGGTCTTGCCTTCCTTTTCTTCTGATAGTCCCTAGTCGAGGTTCCTGATGGAGGAGAGCCTTGGGTGTTAGACTTTAGGTGGCTTACGAAATAACCAGTTGTTTCCTAAACTAGTCATCAAATACTATTGACTTTATCGGGCCACGGCAAAATACAAAGAATAAAATAGAAACCGTCAGATTGAACTGTGTACTCGATCTCTTCAGATATGTGTGCTCTGTTCAGAGTCAGACTATAAGATGTGAGTTTGTTGGATTAAGTGTAAGCTGGAGAAATGCCCTTCCAAACAACCTCACTGTTGTGCTGAGAAAACTGAGTCCCTTAAAGACTGACTTGATTTCAGAGCGCACCCCCCCCCCAGTGTAGTTAAGTGGCATAGCTGAAAGGGAACTGATGTTCGTTGCAGATGTTGACAATGTACACCTCTAGCTTTCTGAGACAGAATTGTGGAGGTGTTGATTGGTTAAGATTTGGCTGGTTCATCTGCCTTTTTTTGAACCCTCACTGTTGACCTCTGAGAATCTGGTGTGGGTTTTCCAGAGAGCCACACCACATCTTAGGCATTCTGATTTGGCTGACTGCTCACCTAGATCCTAGAATCCTAGAATTGCACCATTAATCAGATCAGAAGCGCTTCAGAACAAGATATAAGAGGTTAAGTTCTTGTCCAAACTAATATATATATATATATATATTTTTTTTTTTTTTTTCTGGATTTTCGAGACAGGGTTTCTCCGTAGCTTTTTGGTTTCTGTTCTGGAACTAGCTCTTGTAGACCAGGCTGGCCTCGAACTCACAGAGATTCGCCTGCCTTTGACTCCCAAGTGCTGGGATTAAAGGCGTGTGCCACCACCGCCCGGCCCAAACTAATAAATATATCTTGAGTTGTTTGCTCATTCATTTGAATTGAAGGCATCTTGTGGTGGTGGGTGTTGAACTTAGATATTGAGTGAATTCTTTCTCAAACTTGAATACCCTGGGAAAGTCCTTGTGAAAATTCTGGTTTGATCCAGTTGAGATTTCTGCATTCCCTAAAGATTCCTGGCTCATTCTGCCTCTGGCCCTGGGATTTCAGGTTTAGCAGCAGTGTTTGGCCTGCCTTGTCACTGTAGCCGGAAAGGCAGCTGTGTGTGCCTTTCCCATTGCCCGCCATTTACAGCCACCTCCCCAGCCTGAGTGACAGGGAGGTCTTCTGCAGCAAGCGCCATCCTGGTGTGTCTACACTCAGTTATCTTTCACTTGCATTTTTCAAGCTTTTGTACAAAGCTCGATTTTCCAAATACCTGGGATCTTTACTTTTAAAAAGAGTTCTTTTCTAAAGCATTACATAATTCCTTTTCTCAAAAAACGGATTGAACTTTCCTCTTCTCTTGAGGTCAAAACCGTCGTTTTGGAAGCTTTCTTTGGGATGGATGTTGAGCTAGCTGTATGTAAAACAAATAATGGCCTCAAAGCCTCACGTGTTGTTCTTCTGTTTCTTGTGTTTTGTCTTTTCCCATTGACAAATAATAATGACTGTCTCGAAGCGGCTGCTTTTCCCTTTCCATTTTAATTGATTAGTTCCGACCTGAGAGGCTAGATATTGGGTTTGTAAGAAATATGTTTGGGGTTTATGCTCAGAAGGACCTGCCCCTCAGAAGGGCTTTCAAGGCAGGTGTAAATGAGCCTCCAGTAGAGAGACCCTCTGTTCAACCTCTCCTGATAGGCAGCGCATGCAGCAGCTACTTGTTTGCCTAGTGCCTTTTCCTTGGTGCCCCGTGAGTGTGTGAATGTGTCTGTGAATATGTGTGTGGGTGTGTCTTTGAGCGATTGTGTGTGTATGTGTAATTTGTGCTGAGTTTGTATGGTATGGGATGTTTGTGTGTCTGGTGTGGTGTATGTGTGGTGGGTATGGGATTTGTGTGTGTGTTTTGTGGTGTGTGTGTTGTGAATGTATATAATGTGTGGGGTGTTTGGTGTGTGTGTGTCGTATTGTGTGGTGGTGGGTGTGGGTGTTTGTGTGGTGTGTGTTTCGTGGTATCATGTGCGGTGTTTGTATGTGGTGTGTGGGTGTGAATTTTTCTGTGTTTATCTGTAGTGGGTGTAGGTGCTTGTGTGATGAGTGATATATTTGTGTGTAATGTGTATGTGTGTATGGTTTTAACTGTGTGTAGGCCAGAGGTTGACGTAGATGTCTCCCATCACTTTTTGCCTTATTTTTTGAGAAAGTCTATTCATTAGACTGTAGCTCACCTATTGGCTAGGCTAGCTTGCAGGTGAGCCTCACTTAACCCCCTCACCCATTGTTAGAGCTAGTGTTACACGAGTGTTACAGGGACCTGCTATTGTGTGTAGCTTTGGTTTTCCTTCTCTCTGTCTGTCTCTGTCTCTCTTTCTGGCAAGTACTTTAGTCACCGTCTCCCCAGCCTTTCTAGATACTTTTTCAACAGGTTATTATTTCTCTAACATTATGCTCAAAGTACAGCTGAAGGTGGTTTGTAAGGTACTGATGCTTGGCGTCTTAGCTTGCAGTTGATATTCCAGTAGCTGTGATAAATAAGCATTACTCGGGCTCCACCTAGAACAGGGCTAGGTAACCTGTCTCTTACACACTGTGCCTGCAGTGGATTTGCCAGTGAGTTTTAATAATAATGACAGCGCAGAGCATGATCTTCTGACTGACTTAAGGATAAGGATGCTAGGGATTGAAAGACCCATTCTTGGTGTGTACTGTGTTAGTTCTGGTGACAGCTGGTTCTCATTTGCTTAGCCCTTGTCTTGCCAAGAAGTCACTGTGCAGGTGAGTGGCCCTGGAGCGTACTTCATGGAGGGGCAGCGAGTAGCCTCTGTGCTTTGAGCACTTGAGAGTCATCCTGTAGATAGAAGTAAGAGACCGTCCTTATAAACAGTAAGCTGTGTAGCAGCTCCAGTAGGTGCTGTGTTACCAGCCACTGCTGGGGGAGCCTGATTCCCATCTAAAGCAGAGAGTCCTTTTGCCTTTGATCATTTTAAATATCACTGTGCTGTGTTAGAGCTCGTGGATTATTTTATTTAAAATTTGTGTAACAAGATTAAGTTTAGCCATGAGAGTGGAGTGGATTTTGAGATCTGAACAGAGCCCCCTCTGACATATTTTTAGGAAATTACAGTATCTAAACACTGATTACCAGATTTGTTTCATTTGAATGCTATTTTCATATCTAGAATTTGTCCTGTGCTTCATTCAGCTCAGCTAAGCGTGCTGGTATAAGCTCATCGTAATTAACAGGCTTTTGTGACCTGGGACTCGTGTCCAAAGATCACTGCATAGCTAGAAAACATTGGAAAGCAAGCTAAATGCACGGCATCCATAAAGACTGGAAAAAGACCTCCCCACGCCAGCAAAACTGTACTTAAATGTGTTTGGTTTGGTTTTAGTACACTGATTCCCTTCAGCTTTAGAGACTAGAGAATCCTGTTCAAAATAGTTGCAAGTAAATGCTCCTAAGAGGAAGATTTTTGCCAGAAGGGGAGATTAGACATATGTGTTCCCGTTCTTTGTTAATGGGATTTGCTTGTTTGGGTTGAAGTGAAAATGTTCCTGTACTAAAGCGAAATAAACCCCTCCCTTCCTGTTTGCAAATGTATTTCATTTGCTGTTTATCTTATTTAAATATACAGTAGAACAGAAAATGTAACTGCTGTTCCTTTAATATCAGAGCTGTGCGTGTTACAATAGGTGTCACTGTTTGGCTTGGTCCAATCCTGATTGGTGGCTTCAGCTATTGGCTCGGAGCGCTGGCTGTCTGACTCCGGCTGCAGGGCTGTAATACCTACTCTCCTCTCTCCGATCCATTCACCACACAACTTCGCCGGCCGAACAGACTCGCTGGGCTCGGCACATCTTGCTAACCTAATTCAGAAAGCAAGCGCCACAGCTCTGCCTGCCGCCTCTGCTCAGCGTAGCCTCTTCAGGTGATCCAGAAAACGGCTGTTTTTATGAGCAGATAAGAAAAACAGGAATCATGATGGGAATGTATTTAACAGATCCGGTCCTGGATAAAACTTAAAGCCAGTTGCTCTTCAACATAGTGAAAAGGTCACCTTGCCTGGCTGAGAAAAGCAGCAAAATTCCAGCTTGTCTGTTTCTTTTATCATCTTAGCTCTGGCTAGCCTCTCTGCTTGGATGTTCGAGCAAATTTGGGATATCTAGCTCTAAAGAGAGACATCCTGTACTCATGGTAGATGATAAGGAAAAGAACATGAAATGTCTCACCTTCTTCTTGATGCTTCCAGAGACGGTAAAGAACAGGTCCAAGAAAGGTTCAAAGAAAGCAAACAGCGGCGGCGGCGGCGGCAGTGGCAGCGGCGGTGGCAGCAGTGGCAGCGGCAGCAAGTTGCCCCCAGTTTGTTATGAAATAATTACCTTGAAGACTAAGAAGAAGAAGAAGATGGCTGCTGATATATTCCCCCGCAAGAAACCAGCCAGCTCCAGCAGCACCACTGTCCAGCAGCACCACCAGCACAATCTCTGTAACAACAACCTCATCCCAGCACCCAACTGGCAGGGTCTTTATCCCACCATCAGAGAAAGGTAAGTGCCGGCCGGGGTTTACTTTCAAAGTTTGCCTGTGCTGAAGTTTCTGTTTTTGCATGACCTGTAGTGCATTTTAATATGAATCCCCGTTTCCTCTTTTCCCAGAACCTTTGCTGGTAATGGAAAGCCACCTTGTATCTTTTCCAGAACAGTACAGCTGTTTTCCTCTTAGATTAAAAAAAAAAATGTTTTTTGCAAGCTGTAACATTTAAGCAGCAGGCGTGTGTCTGTGGAACAGAGAAGAGAAACCCTTCATTTGTCCTAAGCCATGTGAAAGTTTGGCTAACTTTTGAAACTTTACTTACTTCCTATGTGTCTGCGGTGATCTCAGACAGTTGTGCAGCTGGACCCTTTATTTGCTTTTTTTGCTGTGAAGTCACTGAACTTTTGTTCTTAGCTTGAGTAGCTTCTTTAAGTTTTGCATGTTGGGGAAAGAGGTGGTAAGAATGCAGACCGCTGTGAATTAATGAATTGCCTCTGTTTGTAGAAATGCGGTGATGTTCAATAATGACTTGATGGCAGATGTACATTTTGTGGTTGGACCACCAGGTGGGACTCAGCGGTTGCCAGGACACAAAGTAAGCAACAGCTGCATTACCGGTTTAGTCTTGAGATTTATGTCGAGAGACCCTCACAGCCCGGAGCCTGGTGTGGGCAGCTTGCCGATGGCAGGCAGTGCACATTTCACCGGCTTACAGAGAAAGCAGACCCTTTCCAAGGGCTTTTTAGCCACACTTAATTTTGTCTTTGTTTCCTTCTATGTGGTTATATATATATATATCACACAGAGCACGCCCTTTTCACTCTCCAGTGATAGGAAGCGTTGTAACAGGTTTGGAAAGTCTGCTGTTTACTGTTCCTATAGATAGCAGATAAATAAGCTTTGGTTTTACTTATTTCACAGTGCGGGGGTTTATTAATGTCAAGGCTTTGAGCTATTAATAGAGATCACCTCCTGTGTGGCAATCTTATGCTCCCTGCCAGGGTGCACGTACTTTGGCTGCTGTAGAGAAGCAGGTTAGGGACTTTACATCCCCCACCCCTGATTTGCTAGTTGTTTTTGGGATTGACTCGCTGAAAATGCTTTCAGTTTAGTGCGTGAAATGAGATTTCCTTTTCTCCACAGTATGTCTTAGCTGTTGGGAGCTCAGTGTTCCATGCAATGTTTTATGGAGAACTTGCTGAGGACAAAGATGAAATCCGAATACCGGACGTCGAACCTGCTGCTTTCCTCGCCATGCTGAAGTAAGCATTGTTTGTCTGTTGGGGAAGAGTTCGCTTGTGCTGTTGGTGCCCTGCTGGCTTCAAAGTCAGATGGAAGTTCTCTGCGAGGAAAGAGTCTGAAGAGAGAGGGTGCTGCTTGCCTTGTAAATGGGTTGGAGGAAACTGCTCTTCATTTTCCGCGGAAGTCACATGGAGTGTTGCAGGCGTTTAGAGTCTTGTCCTAGCCTAGAGCCCTAGGGGCAAACAGCTTATGTACTGAGCTGCTCTTTAGCGACATTTTAGAAGAAACACAGCTTTCTGGTCTAGGCGTTATTTAATAGGTGTGTTCTCTAGAAAGCAGTGTGTGTTAAGAAGGCTTTAGAGAAATCTCCCTTCACTTCAGAATTGTAGAAATTATGTGCCTTGCTTGGTTACCAGCACTGGGGAGACGCATGTCTGCTGAGCTGTCTCGTGCTGCCAGAAGTGGAACTTGTCAACTGATCTTTGCCCACACATATTTCACACACAAAACTGGACATGTTTATGGTGATGAAGAGAATTTTGAATGGTAGTTTCCTATAGATTTATTTAAGCAGTCTTCAATTAGTAATATAGCAGTCTAAAAAGGACTAGGTAGACTAGCTACATATTTACATAAAATGTTTCATATTTTATAGGTCCTTTGCAAACTCTTGCATTTTAATCAGGTCCTAAGAATCGTCTTTACCGACAACAGGGTAGTTTACTATATGATTAAGCCCAGTTACTGGAAGTTATAGTTATGAGGTTTTTTTTTTTTCTAACTGTATTTTCCACACACTAACATGAGTTCAAGGTTATCTGCTGGTCTGGGGATTTAAGTTCACTGGAATAAATTAAAAAAAAAAAAAGTTTTTGAAGAGAAATTACCCAGTGGGCCAACCAGTTTAACAGTAGTCTCACAAACTGCTAAAAACAATTAGTGTTTATTATTTACTGCCTGCTGAAAAATAAGTTATAGTCAATTCTAGTGTCTGTAGGTACTTAATTCCTTGGTCCTGTTTATAGCTTTGAAATCTGAGTGGACTAGAGCTTTCGCAGTGGGAAGCAGGGGCATTAAAGGCGAGTGGGTATGTGAGGTACAGTAACTGCTCCATCACTTCTTAGCCTTCGGAGTCTATGAGACACAGTCGTCCAGAAGCCTCTTCACCTGCCTGTGACGTCAGCTCTCTGTGACAGTGCCAGTCTCTTGTTGAGTGGGATGCCACCCTAGTTAACGTTGTGGTCTCACTGAAGTCAAGTAGAGTATTGTATCCATGTGCACAACCAGGAAACATGAGCAAGAATGGCAGAAGGTTGCATCTTCCCCAAGTCATACTAGTACAGTTTTTAAAAATTATCCGTGGGATCAGGTGGAGGGTCAGAGTAGCACTGCAGTGGGCTCCCTTTGTCTTGCTGGTGTGCTGTAGTTGAGACAGTAGCTGAGGTTTCCTCCTTTTGCATCCTGGGTGAGTAGCTGTGTGTTTAGGAAAGGCGTGTTAGCTCCTGTGAATTCCAGGGTGAGACTGCAAATCCAGCCCGTGTTCTGGATCTCCCCTAGTCTAGCCTCTGGGCAAAGCAGCTGTACTACAGCTGTGTTGTTGAGTGGTCTTGCCAGTGTAACCGGCTTAGCCGTTTAGAGAAGAGCATTTCTTGGAAGCTAAAGGCCCTTCTGTGTGTGACTGTGCAAACTTTGGCTTCTATGTGTATGTTTATATTTTTTTCTTGGAAAAGCTATTTTTGATTTCCTAACTTAGGTATGTTTTACAAACATGAAATAAAGTACCACAAAAACCCATCAGATAAAATATTCTAAGCTTTAGTGGAAAACTTGAAAGGATAAATTTTCTCAGTGTTGTTCACTGGTAGCGTTCTTATTGACTATTTTTTTTTTTGTCCTGTAATAGAAGATAGCAGGTGGTCTCCACCTTTACATACTGTTGTGAGAAATTGCTACCATCCCCCAAACAACAAGAAGTATTTCATCTCTTGAGATAGGTATGGCTCACCAAATCACAGAATTAATGTGCATTGAAGCTCTTTGCTTTGTCTTGTAATAGATGCATGTGAAAGCAATGTATTCTTCAGTTCTGAAAGTAGGAGGAATATGTGGGAGACACATGAGATCAGAAAGTTAGAACTCAAAAGATTTTGTGAAGTTAACTGAAAAGGTAGTATTGAAGTTTGAATTTGATGATTCATTGAACTTAGAACGACTTCAGAAATATTATATATCAGATTTTATTTTATATTTTAGAAAATTCCAAAATCTTTCAAGTGTAATTTTTGACCTTAGTGTCAGAAGACTAAGTTTTTATTTGAATGTGCAAAAATCAATTGGAATAAAACTAGATATATTATACTTTAACCTTGAAAACTCCGAGGTTAAGGGTACTGCTCTTGCAGAGGACCAGAGTTTAGGTTCTAGAACCCTATCAGATAGCGCACAACTGCCTACAGTTCCAATTCCAGGGGATCCAGTGCCCTCCTCTGGTCTTCAGGAGTATTGAGGTGTACAAACATACACACATGCATATACAACAATATATAATAAATATTGTGCTAAACTGTGGGGTTGGGGATGGCAATGCTTTAACTTAATACAGTATAATAGAATTTTACTGTGTTTTCATAATCTTATCTGATATATAGGCATCCTTTAGATAATTGCAGTAACTCCTGTTTTGTTGAAAATATACAGAAAATGTATAGGATAGAGGATGAATGATAACACAGAGTTAATCCCTTTGATTACATAAGCTTAGTGCTGAGCTGAAATATTATTACCTTATGAATGTGTTTCAGATGTTTTTCAAACATGTTAGCAGTAGCTGTCACATAAAATCATATTCTTGGACAGGCTTGAAGGCAGTGGCTTCCTTCCTTGCCGCACATGCTCATTTTGTGGAAATCCGCTTACACGTTGGATGCTTTCTTTCAGATACATCTATTGTGACGAAATTGACTTGGCTGCGGACACAGTGCTGGCCACACTGTATGCTGCCAAAAAGTACATAGTTCCTCACCTTGCCAGAGCCTGTGTTAATTTCCTGGAGACCAGCCTGAGCGCCAAGAACGCCTGTGTGCTCCTGTCTCAGAGCTGCCTGTTTGAGGAGCCAGACCTGACACAGCGTTGCTGGGAGGTGATTGATGCTCAAGCCGAGTTAGCACTCAAGTCTGAGGGGTTCTGTGACATCGACTTCCAGACACTCGAAAGTATCCTCCGCAGGGAAACGCTGAATGCCAAAGAAATAGTGGTTTTTGAGGCAGCCCTAAACTGGGCTGAAGTAGAATGCCAGCGGCAAGATCTGGCCTTGAGCATTGAAAATAAACGCAAGGTCCTAGGAAAGGCACTGTACTTGATCCGCATCCCCACCATGGCCTTGGATGACTTTGCAAATGGTGCTGCGCAGTCCGGGGTATTAACTCTCAACGAGACCAATGACATCTTCCTCTGGTACACTGCATCCAAAAAACCAGAGCTGCAGTTTGTGAGTAAAGCCCGCAAGGGCCTGGTCCCCCAGCGTTGTCACCGATTCCAGTCATGTGCCTACCGGAGCAACCAGTGGCGCTATCGGGGTCGCTGTGACAGCATCCAGTTTGCAGTTGATAAGAGGGTGTTCATCGCAGGCTTTGGGCTGTATGGCTCCAGCTGTGGCTCTGCAGAGTACAGCGCCAAGATTGAACTCAAACGTCAGGGCGTTGTCCTGGGCCAGAACTTGAGCAAGTACTTCTCAGACGGATCCAGCAATACCTTCCCTGTGTGGTTTGAATATCCCGTGCAGATTGAGCCAGACACCTTCTACACAGCCAGCGTGGTGCTGGATGGCAATGAACTCAGCTACTTTGGACAAGAAGGCATGACGGAAGTTCAGTGTGGCAAGGTGACTGTCCAGTTTCAGTGCTCCTCAGACAGCACCAACGGCACTGGGGTACAGGGAGGGCAGATCCCCGAACTCATATTCTATGCCTGAGCCTTCCTTTCCTTGCGCATCATGAGGCACCCACATGGGCCTCCTTGCCTGACGCTTAGCTCGTCTCCAGATGTGTGGTCAGCACAGGTGATTTGTAATGAATGAAGCAGTAGGCAGTTTCTAATGTCTTTGAACCTTTTAATTATGTACAGGCTAAAATGCAACATTCCGCTTTTAACTATATGCTTAGAAGAGCCAAGTTCTTACTCAGGCTTTGTGGTCTTAGAGTTGCGTCTGTATGCCTAGGGAAATCATGTGCTTCTCCAAGTGCCCACCAACCTCCACTTTTGTACCTCTGAAGAAGAGTTTGGATCGACTTGAATTTTCTTTGATGAGTGGAAGTATGTATTCTAAAGTAATAGCATCAAGTTATTTTTCAACGAAACCCTTCTCTTCCTCTCAAAATAAATAAAAACAAAAGACAGGTAAACCTCAGTGTACAATTTTGAAAGAATATTTGCTTTATAACAAGTACACTTAGAAAGTAAACAGGCCAGTAGTCATGATTGACTCTGTTCTTTTACATTTGTTGCTTCTGGGCCTTGCTTTTATATTCTTTACATGTTAAGTTCATATATGTGTTTCATACTAAGCAGTTCCTACTCTTGGTGTAAGGAATTGGCTTTTGTTTAGGCCTTGACTTCTGCTGCAAAGCAGACTTACGTTCTTTCAGTTTAGAAGACAAAATACTAGAGTGCAGCTACTTCATTGAGAATTGATGGAGTTAGAAAATTTTGTCAACAGAAAAAAAGAGTTGCAAACCTGCTAATTTATACTACAACGGGTTAAAGGGAAGCCTGAAATTCTCCTACACAATGAATAGTTCCATTTTTTAATGTACTCACACACAATTTGAAAAAGCCACTCTTGCCTGGTAGTTTTTGACAGCCCCCAACTCGCTCTCGCTCTCTGTCCCCCCCCCCTGCTTGTTAAGTCTTACTGCATAGGACTTGCGTTACTCCCCGCTCCCTCCCTTGTTAGAAGAGGACCAAACAGTGGAGGTATGGAGTAATGGTAGCACTACTTGTCAATGTGATAAAGTGCTTTTTATGCTTTTTTTTTTTTAATTGGAACATTCTTTCTCTGATCTTTGACCATAGACGATCTTATTTGTTGATTATGAGCAAGTTTCTGGACTGCTAGAACCTGGCCTCTGGCCATCTTAAAGTGCCAATGTATGCCTGCAGGGTTTTTGAAAATGGTTCGGAGTGACACTGGGTTATACCGAGTACTCACCTCATCAGCATCCCATGCCGCTCTCATTTGTCCATGATAGCGTAAGCAAAGAGGGAAAAGCTCACAGACAACTTCTCCTTCCATGATGGCTTGTGTTGGCTTAGTGCCTGTGACCCTGGTAGTGCCCAGTGTGGTCACGAGAAACTGAAATATCCATGTGTTTCTGGGCAGCTCTTCTGCTCAGCGTGATCCTGAGATGGCTCCCCGCCACCCAGAGTGTGGTCCCTGGCCGCCTCCTTCTCCTGCTCTGCAAGCCCAAGTTGGCTTCCCTGGAGCAGGGGCTAGTCCTGGGGTGTGTGTGCCTGTCTGCGCATGCAATATGCGCATGAAAGAGTGCTTGCCAACTCAGGAACTGCCTCCTCCCTGCCCTGCTGGTGGTGGGTGTGTCAGAAATGCCTCCCACCCCCTGCTGGTGCCAGCAAGGCCCAATGAGTGACTGATTCCACTCACTGGGCTTCTGGACCACTTCTTCCCTATAGATATGGGCTTGCGGCCTTTGGCCAGCTTCCCTGGTGGAGGAGAGCAGTGGATTATGGGAAATGTTTTAATCATTTTGCCATTACTTACATCTGTTGACATAGGTGACCAAAAGCTGTTATTGGTGACAAGGATTACTTTACGAAATGATCTCTCAATTGTTTCCTAGTAAAGGAGATGACAGGTTGTAGTTTTGGCAAAGCATCAATAAAATAAAGGTACATTGTCAATTAAAATTACTTCTACAAAGGCTTTTGTTTTAAAAAATTATGGTTAAACATTTCAGTAACTCATAGCTACCATACAAATTGGTAAGCCTGACCAGAAGGCACTTACTCTTAAGCCAGAGGAGAAGGAATTTTGTTTAGCACTAATCTAATGGAGTCCTGTCAGATAGTTGGGCTGGGTGTGATAGCCTTAAAGGGGCAGCATCCACCCCAACTCTTACTGTGACTTAGCTGCCCTCCATATGGCGTGGCAAGTACAGTTCACTGAGGATGGGAGAACATAACTCTATATTAGTTATTATTATGTTTCAAAAAAGGACATGTCCACTTTCTGACCTCTGCTAAGAACTGTGGGTAAGATTGGAAAGCGGGACCTAAACTAAGAAATTTTATGTTCAGAGCCTGTTCTCTTACCTGCATTTTCAGCAAAATGAAAGATAATGCGCTTGCTTTGGTTTTCTTTGGTAATCTTGAACTCTGTAGTTTGTAAAAATAGGAACCATTGTTCTGACAGGGCTGGCAGCTGTAGTGTAAAACACAACTTTATTAAGCAGAAAACGCTGTAGATGCTTTTCCCCGCATACCTGGAAGTCTTCATCGTTGTTCATACTGGGGATAAGGGTAACTAGGCTAGCGGTTCTAATGCAGCATTCTTTAATCATATCGTAAGATAGTATTTAAGTAAACGGTCTCATTTCTACATAATTATTGCACTGAACTGTCTTTTTTTTTAAGGTGTTTAAATAAGCTCAGCTAATTGAGTACACTGTAGGCAACTGTGCATCAGTGTGCTTGACTCTAGCAGCTTACAGCATTATTTATGAAGGAAAATATATAAATATGAAGTACCTCATGTTGAATGTTATTGTACTGTATTTTTAATGTAACAGTGCAGATCTTGTTAGACACATGAATGTGTATAATCATGTTAAATGCAAATAAAGTAAAACTGGTTCATAGATTCGCTTTCTTAGCATTTTTGTTTCTCCCTTGAAGTAGTAAAAAAAAAAATTGTCACTTTGGGTACCACTGCATTTTACAGTGATCATTTCACAGGAGCATTTATATGTGAAGTTTTCAGTATCTTTCATTCCTAAAGAACATGAAATTTGAGGTAAAAGCATAAGAGAACAATGAGTATGTTAATCAGTTGCATTGTTCAAAGCCTGACTGTTCACTTAATGAGAGTGAGTGAATGGCTGCATTTATATTCCAGTTATGGAATTTGTGGTTGGCTGGCATTCCAGGCTACAGTTGCCATAGTTGCTTAAATGTCTATCTCCCCTTGCTAAGCGGGTGTTGTGCTGAGCAGCATCTGGGTTCTGATGGGACCTGTATTGCTGTTTCCCAAGATCTTAATTGGATCCAGAAATAAACTGCCAAATAAGAATTTTAGTGGAGTTGTTATATAATCAGTTCATTTCCCATTCTGTTCCCCAGTGTTCCTGCTTGTTGGTCTTTTGGATAACAATCAGGTGTATCTCCCTGTGTCATGTACATATTGCACATAACACACCTATGTACTTATAATATAAATATAAATATGTATTTATAATCACACATATATAGTTACGCATCCATACATATTTTTCCTATGCACCTCTCCAACACTTTTCTGCTAGACTTTCTTGTGAATCCTGTATGTTTGTTGAGCCACTTCACCTGTCTCCTTCGGACTCTACTGTTTGCTGACTCAAAATGGTTTCTGGAATTATTCCTAAGCATGAGAACTGGAATCCCCCACCCATATCCCCATCAGCTTAAGGACAGATAGAACCTGAATTGCAAAGATCTTTAATCCACCAAGGTCTCAGCTTTTATCTCTTCTTTGCTGCTATTTCTAGTTAATCCACATGTTTGTTTTCATTATCCCAAGTCAGTTGGGAGTGATCCAACTCCTTTGTTGGAACCAAAGATTAACATCTCACAGAAGTTATACCTTCCTGGTTGGCTGGCTTGCCTGCGAAGACTGTGGACCAAAATTGCAGAGAAAACTGGAAAGTGGAAACCAACTGGTATAAAATGTAGGGGGCCCCAAGAAGTACGTGTGCTGAAAGTGTGTGTTGAGTCTTGAAGAAGCTTCCGTAGAATTCCCAGGTGATATGTTCTTACCACAGTGAGTGCCTTCCACTTACCAGTTCTTTTTCTTGTTCTAAACTTTACCCTCTGCTTTTTAAATATATATTCTAACAAAACCACTTCTGGAGAATTTTCTTTCAAAATAGAATTTATACATTTAGTTCCATTAACATTGGTGGGTGGGAAGTTTCCCAGTTGAGAATTTGCCAGCATCGGGTGAGATGAAAATGTTTGTAAAAATGGATAGCTGCCACTGAGGATGCCACAGTGCCGAGCATGTAACTCTGGCTGCCATCGTCTGACCTCTGAGGAATGTTTGGTCACATTTTCTTCCCATCAACCTTTCCCCCTCTCTTGTCTTCTCTATACTTTCCTAGGGCAGTGGAGGTGGTTTCCATTATGCAGCTCTGTCCTTACAATTACAGTTTAGTTGCCTGTCTGCCGAAATGTTCAGAGGAAAGCATTTTTGCTAGCAGATACTATTTTATACTCTTAATGTCTTAAAAGCCCCTAACCTCAAGGTAAGTTGAACAGCGCTGCCACCTCTGCGATTTGGTCCGTGTGCAGGACAATTAGTTACTCGCCACACGCCCCTTTAAGCTGCTGGGGACAGGCAGAGTGGTTGTACCTTAAAGGTTTCTGTGAGGCAGTCTTTCTTCACTAAGGCCACAGCAGTATAAAAAGTGACTTAAAGAAGGACATATTTGGTTTTTATTACATTGGGAGCTGTTTTGTATTAAATAGACTTCTTTTATGCCCATTATTTCATTTGTTATTATATAAGAGAGATTATGCCAGACAAAAGTTAATAAGAACAAGTCATATGAGTGACCTTGTTAATTTTAACATGAAGATGTTTTGTGTGAAATAGAATAATCTGAGATGTTTTTGTATGTGGCCCTCTTCACCGGGGCTGTACAATTTGCATTTTTTTTCCTATCAAAAGAATGATAATGACTATTTAAAAGCCCATGAATAATATTTCAAAGCTTGAAGTAGAGAGTACTACCTTCTGTTACCCTGTAGAATGCATGAAAATGTTTGGAGACATTCTGTACATCTTAGAGAATTCTCATTATAGTGCCTTCCAAACTAAATTTTAAATTACTTCAGCATCTCTTACTACAGTGTTGAAAATGCATAAATGCTTAACTAATTCAAAATTGAAAGTTGCCATCGATCTTTACTCTTAAAGAAAAATTGCATTTCTAGGAATATTTATGGATAGTAGTGGATAGACTATCAATGTCTACTCCAGCATGACGCAGAAGGTTTAACGAGTCATTCAGAGGATTAACCCATTGCTCATTCAGTCATTGATCTTTTATTGGTGCTTTGCTTCCTCACGAGCAGTCAGAGGTGCAGCGAGGCAGGCCAGGAAGATGTATGCTATAGTTTTGGGAAATTGTGGCCAAGGTCCAGGATGCTTTAATGTTAGATACAGAAGAAACAACCTAGATGCCCTTCAATTGAAGAATGGATGAAGAAAGTATGGAATATATACATATTAGAGTACTACTCAGCAGTAAAAAACAAGGACTTCTTGAAGTTTGCAGGCAAATGGATGGAAATAGAAAACATCCTGAGTGAGGTAAGCCAGACCCAAAAAGAGGAACATGGGATGTACTCACTCATATTTGGTTTCTAGCCATAAATAAAGGACATTGAGCCTATAATTCGGGTTCTTAGAGAAGCTAAATAAGAAGGAGAACCCAAAGAAAAACATATAGGCATCCTCCTGAATATTAACCTTCATCAGGCGATGAAAGGAGACAGAGACAGAGACCCACAATGGAGCACCGGACTGAAATCTCAAGGTCCAAATCAGAAGCAGAAGGAGAGAGAGCACAAAGCAAGGAACGCAGGACCGCGAGGGATGCACCCATACACTGAGACAAGGGGGATGTTCTATTGGGAACTCACCAAGGCCAACTGGCCTGGGTCTGAAAAAGCCCAGATTAAAACTGGTCTCGCTGAACATAGTGGACAATGAGGACTACTGAGACCTCAAGAACAATGGCAATGGGTTTTTGATCCTACTGTACCTATTGGTTTCGTGGGAGCCTAGGCAGTTTCGTGGATGCTCACCTTACTAGACCTGGATGGAGGTGGGTGGTCCTTGGACTTCCCACAGGGCAGGGAACCCTGATTGCTCTTTGGACTGACGAGGGAGGGGGACTTGATTGGGGGTGGGGGAGGGAAAGGGGAGGCGGCGGTGGGGAAGAGACAGAAATCTTTAATAAATAAATAAATAAATAAATGAATGAACGAATAAATAAATAAAAAAAAAGAAGAATCAGCCATAAGGGACTGAGCCCTGTTGCCCAAAAGTTCTGGTGTAGGCCTTAAATAGAGCCTAGTGACTATATCCAACAGACTACCTCATGAGTCAGTGCTGCTGTCCACAGATCACATGGTATCCCTGACCCAGAAAGAGTAGAACAAAGGGCTTTGGATACAAATCGGCAGAGCTGAAAGGCAGGAGAGGAAGGCTAGAGCTTCTGGTAGATCGTTAGCAACGTGTGCATCAGCTTCAAGAGGGGAGATAGATGATTTCTGGCATAGATGGGCAGATCATGGTGTGGAGCCCAGAAGAAAATCCCAGAACAAATAGATGGAGACATCCCAGTATGGCCCCAGTGTAGGTCCGCGTAGAATGAAGACACATCCTGTGTGCAGTGTTTAGAATAGGATACTGACTTAGCAGGGACAGGAAGCAAGTATTCCATGTATCAGGCTCATTTATCTTTTTTTTTTTTTTTAAAGCACAAAATAAGGCAGTGACACGTAAGGGATTTCAGAACAGACAAGACAAATTTGTGTTTTAAGCACTGAGCTCTGGGCAGGGTAGGCTGGATCAGTCTGGAGGCCGAGAGAACGTTGGGTTGGGAGACTAATGCAGCTTGGAAATGCTTAAAAGGATGCAGATTATAGAAGTGGAGAGGGGAGATCCCCAGAGTATGGTTGAGTTTTGAAATACCCCATCTTAAAGGATCTTAGCAAAGATGGCGAAACCTCTCACCTTTCTCTTGATTCTTAGGGAGTTTTGTCTGACCTAAGTAGTTGTGTTATAGAAACCCTTCAAGATTCTCCCCTTGCTTTCTTTAAAGAATAAGCTAAAATAAAATGTAGACACGGTGTACTACTGGCTAATGGCTCAGCCTGGACTGGCTGCTAATGCCAGCTACTTTTAAACCTTGGTTCAATCTGCATGGGACCCGAAGCAAGTTGTTCTGCCTCTGAACCTCCCATCTCTGCAGGGAAGCGGTGAAAATGCCTTTCTAGAAGAGTTAGGTGACAACAGTTAATATTCCAAAACACTTGTGACAATGCTTGGTGAACAGAAAATGCGCCTATAAATGCTAAGTGGAACAGAGATGGAGAGTTACCAAGTAAACCATAAACGTTCCTCGCCTGAGCATATGTACTTTCAACTTACACATTCTTGTAGCAAGTTGTCCATGGTGACAGGGGGAGAAGGCCTCAGTGCTGTTCTTTTACGTCCTCACACTCAATAGCCATCTAGTTTGTAAAGCTACAAAGGCCTGTATTGTTGAGGAATTGTCATACTTTAATTAGATTTCTAATAAGAGCTTTAATTTTCTCATGTTAATGAGATACAGAAATGATTTATTATGGTGTGGATGTTTCTGGCACATCAGATGCCTTCACTGCAGGATCTTTCAGATGACTGTAAAAACTGGAGGAGGATGCAATAAAGGATTCTCCAGACATTTTTCCAACAGAAGTCCATCATTTGAAGGTTTTTTTTAATCTATTAATTTCAATGTTAAAAATAACTTCTTATTGTATGGTGGTCTTAGGTGATTTAGGATGTACCTCCTGCAAATATTTTATGATTAAAGAACAATGGCAATGGGTTTTTGATCCTACTGCACGTACTGGCTTAGTGGGAGCCTAGGCAGTTTGGATGCTCACCTTACTAGACCTGGATGGAGGTGGGTGGTCCTTGGACTTCCCACAGGTCAGGGAACCCTGATTGCTCTTCGGGCTGATGAGGGAGGGGGACTTGATGGGGGGGGGGGGAGGGAAATGAGAGGCGGTGGCGGGGAGGAGGCAGAAATATTTAATAAATAAATAGATTTAAAAAAAAAACTAGTTTTAGCATCGAAGTGGTTGTTGGCAGCAAGTGTGACCTGTACTCTGAATGATGTGAATTTTATGGGGACTGTTTGAATGGTGGGTTACGTTTTAGGTAAACCCTGGTGTCCTAGTGGTACTGGTGCTTCTAGCCTGGCCCCACAGTTGTTGGCAATCACCTCTGCCTTGCCTGGGAGTGCCTCCATCCTTCTACATCTCAGCTGGCCCTCAGCCAGTGCCAGGACCTCTTTCCCAGGGGCACTAAGATCTGAAAAGTGAATCCCTCTCCTCCTTTTGTGCCTTGAGGTTAGATTCTCTGCTCTTTTGTAGGAGAATCCTCTAAGGAATTCATTCTACAGAGATTTGCATTAGTTGGTGGAAAGGGTTTCTGATTTATGGGGTACGGAGAGGAGTAGTCAGAATTCCAAAGCTCCTGGCAAGCTGAGAGGGGCCTGTGTGTGCCGAGGCAGCTCTGCTTTCTTTCTCATCCTCTTGCAGTCCACCGGGCTCATTCTCGTGGCCCAAGAAAATGAGACACAACAACAAGAAGCGTGCCTGATATTTCAAAACGTGGCTCACAGCCTGTCCTTCATCAGCCAGCATTCCACTGGTCAGAGCTGGTCACATGGCCATTCAGATGCACGTGAGGAACTAAGCACCTTACCCCTTACTGAGGAATACCTCAGAGAGAAGAGACCAGGGTTGTGAAGTAAGAACAGGCTGACTTGTTGGGCCATGGGGATAGTCACCGAGACACAGCATTTGACCTAGGTCATAAGCCTATCAGTGGATTTGATAGTCCTTCTGGTCCCAGAACTAGTAGCCACACAGAATTACCTACACAGACATTATTTGCACTAAAATTTTCAGTAATCATGAACTGAGGGGAAAGGTGATGTTGCCACCACACTCATGGCATCAGTTCCCCAAATCCCAGTGTGGCGTCTTTTCCTCTACATGGCTAAGAAGAGACTCTTCTCGGTCCTTGCCCTCCAGGTGAAGTTTTCCACAGTCAGATCCCTGTTTTCCCTGGAGTTGATGCACACTTTAGAGGTATTAGTTTTTTCTAGTCAGCGCTTAACTTTCAAGTGTGGCCCTGTTGAGCTCACCGTTCTGTCTTATTCAAGAAGCCAGACCCTAGCAAAGCAACGCATTGTGAAGACAAATAGGTGTTTGTGTTTCTGTCCGTTTTTATTTACAGCATTGTTCCCTGAAGACCTTAGATGGTCCCTGGTCTTCATCCAGGTACAGGATGACAGGGACACACTAAGTTCTGACTCCGAGAGTCGGAATTGGAAAGACATTGTGCTTCAATCTAACAGCCCACCCAGTTGTTGCCGTAAGAGGGAGTGGGGTAAAAGGTTGGCGTAGGAAGAGAGACGTTAGGGACTCTAGTTGCCAAGAAACCTTGCATTGCTACTTACCTAGGGCTTCTTGCACTCATTTCTTGATTTCCTGAGGATGCCCTGCCTGACCCATAGTGTCCAACAAGGAATGCTCAGTGGTTAGGTATCTAGGGTCATATTCAACACCAGAATGTAACAATGATAATACAGTTAAAGTTTGTTCATGTTTAATTAGTGCTGTTGTTCTTGGTTAGAAGTCCATGGCTGTAGGTGTTATTTAGGTTGGTAATAGCATTTGGTGTGAATGAGAACCACATAGCCAGTGACTTCCTAACGTTATTCACTGGTGACAGAAAATCTGGGTCTGAGGTGAACCAGGCTCTAATGGGTATGCTAATATTCCAATATGCAATTTAACTAGATGCACAAGAAAGCTACTTAAGGGTGATTGATTTGTTTGTTCAATCACTTGTGGTGGGTTTTTCCTCCGTTCTTTAATGTTTCATTTTTGAGGCAGGATACCCAGGAACAGTACAGATGATCTAAGCTGTTCTGCAGAGCTCAAAAGAAAAATCACTTTTCCAGGGAAACGATGACTGGTTCCATGTATTCAAGTCATCCATAGAAGTGACTTTCTTTGGCCCCTGATGCAACAAGGTTCCAAAAATGAGTAGGTATATCTCTAGGATACTAATGCAAAGTATAGATCAGAAAAAGTGAAAAGGAGCAGAAAAGTGGAAGTGGGGAAGAGGTCAGATGGCATGGCACACAGATTCCTCCAAGCTGAGATGCCCTTGGAAGCATGAAAGAAAAGGCTCAGCCTTCTTTGGGGACAGGGAGGTAGGGGTATGGCATAGTGCCCTGCTCTGAAGGTTAGCAGAAGTGGCTCTATTAGGTCTTCTTGTCCTGGCACCCAGATCCTGTAAGAATTTTTTTGTGGATTTGCCAAGCCTTTTGCTTAGAGATCTATGAATGACCTATTCAGGACTTGCTTGGTGTTTTTCACCTTCGGGGCTTCCAAAGGGAGCATAAAGTGCAGGTCAGGCCCCTGACCCATTCAGGGGCAAGAAATGAGGCAAAGAATAAGGTAATTTAGGACAAGTTCCAACAGCACTGCCCTGAAAACGTGTTGAGGCTGAAAAAGTACGTGAGCTTCAACATTCAACAGGAAGAGTCAGGTCTTGCCCCTGACAGCCTCCAACAAACCCTGAGGCCAAAAGATCCGAGAAATATCCTTACTGCCTGCACACACTCTGCCCCAGGCTGAATGAAGTCAGCCTCACTCAGGAAGCCAGAGGTCCTTTTGTGTCCCCACATCTTCTATTATTTTCCTTCTTGCCTCGGTGATTTCATCTCAAGCCACCTCTGACCCCCAGCTCTGTTTCTTGAGTTGGCCAGGTGATGCCACATCCTGCTTGAGCCTCGCCTTACACTTCAGCAAAGACTGAGGAGGAGGGAAAGTGTAGAAAAGCCTTAGTACCTAGCTGAAAGCCGAGTGGCTTCTCTAGAGGCAGAAGACTGGAAGGGTGGTGTGGGTGGTAAAGCCTTTGGTGGCCCTGTGGGTACAGTGGTAGAAATTAGGGTGTAGGGTATGAATGTCACCAGATCCCTGCCGAGTGGCTTCCTACAACCTGAATAAATAGAATTGGTTAGGTTCTGGGTTTTGACATATCACTTCCATTTACATGAAGGACAAGCAGTCTTCCAGTCTCCTGCCTCGGTGCTCTGATTGGGCAGACATCTTACTGTGTGCTGGCAGGACACGGTTCTCTTTGGTCATTACTAGAGGTTATCTTGACAACATGCCTGACTGTGTACAAGCTGTCAGAATCAACTGGAGTCTCTTGCTAGGGAACGCTTTTTGACCATTTCCTGCTGATCTGCCTTTTTGTGCTAACTGCCGAAGTGTATGTTAAATTGATGTCACCATTCCCATTTCCTCCCCAAGCACTTTCCTTTCTGGTTAACAGTGAGGACATTTGTGCAGTCATCGGTGGACCTGAGGAAACCAATGCAAATTGTGAAACCTATAACTGGGGTGAATGTTTCTATTATCCAGAGATAGCCATCAAGAGAGCACATTTCCATCGTTTAGGATGAGAGAACCGTGGGTCTCCTTCAAGTAGCAAGACAAAGGATGTGGAAACATAATACGAACTAATTGCTTCCAGTGCAGAGGAAGATTTTACTCAAGCCTTATGGGCTCCCACCAAACAAAGCAAATGGAAGCAAAGGTTTATAATAGGCCGAACTTCCGGAAGAGGACATGAGCTTCACTGTAAAATCTATCATTGTGTGTTTGGAAATTTCCATTCTAAAAATTATTTAAAACTGGGGTAGGCATAGCACCTCAGAGCTACTACATAAAATGCAGTTCCTAGGTGGAAGTGACTTAACCCTTCCACTTAATTTGTGATTCTAATAGGACCCTCTCTAAACACTTAGGCTGAAGACATAATCACAAAGGGAACCTGGCTTCTTTGATTCTCTCGTTTGAACAAAGGGCCTCTGTGGTCAACTCCACCGTGGCATTGTGTGACATAGATTCAGTTTTCCTGCTCCTGAATTTTAAAGCTTAAATCATATATCTTCCTAAACGTATGGACTGGTACTTCTGCTCAGCTGCTTAAATGAGGGCTCCCAGTTCATAAAATTCCTAATTAAATAGACAGGCATTCTAAATTCTTGATCTTTGTTAATCATATTTAGGAGAAGCCTGGAAGTTTAGAACATGACTTCATTAGGGCATTCACACAGTTCCCCTGATGGCAACATAATCTAATTTTAGCAAATTTTAATTGCCAGTGCAGCAAGGGTTTATGAGCATTGGAGATGAGTCTCAGATACTCTGGGTTTTGAATGCAGTGCTTTGTGCCTTCCAGCACAGACTCTGTTGAGCCGTACCTCACAGTTACAGTGCTCAGGACAGTCATCCAAATGCCTATCTGTATGCTATATGTGTAAATATTATGAGTTCCAAATTGAAGCTTACAAACTACTCTATCAGATATGTTCTGCTGTCTTAGTCAAGTTAATAAAACTGCAGAGCAAAATGATGCCCTATAATTCTACTTTGATAATTCTCTGGAACAGCCTCGAAGCCAGGTCCAGGTTTCCAATTCCTGGCCCCACAGTGCTCTGCACCTGGGAATGTGGTTAAGGGATACTGGGCCCATGTGCAGAGCTTACAGCCCTTCTGTTTCCACCCCTGGTTTTAAAGGTATTTCTTTACTTCTGCATGGTTTTCACTACCCATATATTCGAATTGATCCACTGTAGCCCAATACCCAAGAATTGTCTTCAGGACTGGTGTGAGAACATCCTGGAGGTATGGTCTGTGCATAGGAGGAAGGGAACTTGATGCCATTGGGACCATAAAAGCTGACTTTACATACTACACCTTTAAGAGGTTGAAGTATAGGCTCTAGGTGATCTTGCCCTGATTAAGGGGCTCAGGGGCACCCTGAGGAAAATAATGCTACCTTCTCCTTTGCTACCCTAAATCAGCGGTTCACAACCTTCCTAATGTTGTGGCCCATTAATACAGCTCCTTATGTTGCGTGACCCCCAACCATAAAATTATTTCCATGCTACTTTATAACTGTAATTCCGCTAGTGTTATGATTTGTAACATAAAAATGATATGTGACCTCCAAAGGGATCACAACCCACAGTTTGAGAGCCACTCCCCTAAATGATGGAGTGTCCAGCAAGCTTATAATTGAGCCCTGTAACCTAATTCTCTTACTTTATGCCTAATAATTTTTCATGGTTTTATAGCCCTTGTATGGGTCTCATTTAATAAATACACATCTATCCTGGTACCAGGCTATGATAGATAATTTCATATATCAACTTGACAAGATTAAGGGACACCAGTACCTGGAAAAACATTTTTTTTAGGTATGTCTGTTAGAATGTTTCTTGAATGTCTTATCAGTGACACAATGGATCAAATGATCAAAAACAAAACAAAGAAACAAAAAAAAGCAACCGTCTACCCATTCACCCTCACTAATGCTGCTCATTTAATATACTGAAAACTTTAAAAGGAAAAGGGGGAAGGAAGGGCAAAATCTGTCTTCTTGAGCTAAGATACCCAAATTCTTCTGCTCTATGATCATCCCCACCCCCACTGTCCTCAGGCCTTCTCACTCTGCACATGTGGTATTTATACCAAAGCCCCCATGTTCTCAGCCTTAAGATCTGGACTGAATTATCCCAATGGCTTTCTTGGTCTTCAGCTTGCACATGGGGCATTCTAAGACTTTTGATCTCTAATATTACATGGTTCAATTTCAATATTAAATCCTCCTGTTAGGGCTGGAGAGATGGCTCACTGGTTAAGAGCACTGACTTTTCTTCCAAAGGACCTGGGTTCAATTCCCAGCATCCACATGGCACATGGCACCTCATAACTAACTGTCTGTATCTCCAAGATCTGACACTGTCACCCAGATGTGCATGCAGGCAAAAACACCAATGCACACCAAATACAAATAATTAAAAGAAACTGTGTTCTATTTATCTGGAAAACAGCGTCTAATGCACAGAGATATGGTAGTGGACAAGACAGACAAAAATCTGTTTTTCATAGAACTTACTTTCGTGTGTGTGTGTGTGTGTGAGAGAGAGAGAGAGAGAGAGAGAGAGAGAGAGAGAGAGAGAGAGAGAGAGAGAGAGAGGAATGAGATGTGACAGTTTTAAACATGATCCTCAATCATTTGCTTCTCTGTCAATATGAAGCAGACCAATGCCTACTCCTTTGAACTTTGCTGGTTTATAGTATCCAGCAGAAGTGATGGAGACACACTGTGACTTTGAAGGCTGTATCAAAGGTCATGATCACACTTGACCTCAAAGACTCCTGGAGCAATTAGTGATAATGGGGTAGACAACTACCATGAGACAAGACAGTTGTATATGTTGTGGTCACATGTATTCTCGTCAGCTTACCAAGCTCAGTTCATCTTTTGTGTCAGTAACAAGACAAGGAATGGGAAGACGGATTGAAAGTGGGTCCTCTAGGCCCAGATGTCCCTGCCTTAGCCATTCAAGTTACTTTCTAGGTGCAATATCAGATATCAGGAAACGGAGATCATCACGTATCTTCATCCAGTACTAATTCACAGAACTGTGAGCATAATGAAGACATCACCATTCATGATACAGAGTTTTTTGACATGCTGAATAATAACCCCTACTTTTATGCCGAACTCAGTCCTGTGATTCAAGTTTAAGTGTTCAGATGCCTCTTGCCACTTCATCTGAGTGTCCAGACGGTCATCTCACAATCTATTTCCAAGGGAATTATTGATTACTTCTCTTGGCCAAACAAAAGAAACCATCACCAACAGCAGCAGAATTTACCTGCTCTGTGTAGACTCTAAGTGAATGCCATGACTCCAGATCTAGCTGCAGAACGCTTTGTTTTTCATCACTGTCCAGATCTCATCTATTAGTAAATCCTTCTTTTTCAGTATTGAAAATAGATCTGCAATCTGTGCGTTTCTCCACTTCTCCTCTCCCTGCATTATCTATTAGTGGAAACAACTCTCCTGGAATCCAGACAGGTGTTCCCGGCAGCACCTGAGAGTGTACACCAGAATCATCAGGTCAGGACAGTGCAGAACAGTGAATGGGTGCATGTGGAATTGCTTCATACCTCCCCAGCTTTCTAGTAGTAACAGATGTTATGCATGGAACTAGAAAAACTAAAAGGGCAAACCTGTGATCAAATATGAAATATATACTTCCAGGAAATGGAAATGGAGTCCTATGCATATAGATAGACATGCAGGCAAGTGCACATACACATGCACAAACAACGCATGCATGCACACATGAACACAAAAAGTACACATGCATCCTCAAGGTGCACACACACATACACTCCATGTTGTAATGACTTATGGGAAATGGCAGTCTGCAGTTATGACAACAAAATAAGCAATGTATAACAGGTAGCCCTACACGTGACAATGGAAACGACACTATTGGCATTCCCTTGTGGATAGAGAGAAGGGCGACTCAGCCCATCACCTAGAGATCCTAGTTACCATCCTGTCCTGCCCAGTTAAGCATAATCTTAGGAATGCGGGAGTATGTAAGAGAGTGAGATCTGGCTGAATTTGGGACCTGTCAGCAATGCCGCTGCTTGGGAGTCACCCGTGTTTCTGTGAGGAGCCCAGGAGGCTCCTTATTTGCCAGGCTGAACTCGATGGAATTCTTTGATCTTCCAGTTCCTTCTCTGGTTGATGTGATGCCACAGCCTTGCATGGCGACAAGGGTCGTGGAGCGCTGACTAGAGGCAGTGAGAGAATAAAGAAAGTATAAATATTCAGAAACACGGACATAGAAAAGCTGGGATCAGGCGGACGGGGTTCTCTGATGGAGAAGCCACAAAACCCCATAAACTTAGCATGTGTGTTATATACCATTGACCAGGGAGGTGGGGTTATTGCAAAAATCTGAGGAAGGAGGCAGGATTTACAGTATACAGCTGGATCGAGGAGGGAGGTTTAGCTAATCTCAATGGGAGCGTTCTCTGTACTGTCTTCAGGCACTAAATATCTGCCAGGTTGAGGGGGCTGAGGAAAGAACTGTGACATTTCCAACACACAGTATCAACACTGGCACTCAGCTGGAGCAAGGTTTCCCCAGGTCTGTCTCCTGTCCACAGTGCACACACACTCAGGACTTCATACATCCAAGGACTCCTTTTCTTCCCATTGGGTGGATAGATGCTTTTTTTTTTTTTAACTGACCTTTTTAGGAAAGTAAATCGACAACAGCACACAGATACACACACACACACACACACACACACACACACACGTGCGCGCACTAGACACGCATATAGAGATACACAGATGCAGACATACACAGACAGGCACATGTGTGAGGAAATATTCCTTTCATTTGACTAGTGAGATAGCATTAGAGCGCAAAGAAGAAATTGGGCACAGACAGAATTCGGCCATTTGAGGGTCTTTGGGAGGACAGAAGTGTGAGTACCCATGGAGCAGTATCATCAGAAAGAAGAGCCCAGTAAGGGCTATCGAGAAATAGCCATGTGAGTCGATGAGGCAAGAGAGGCAACTGTGGCTGACAGACAAGTCACCAAGAGCTTAGCATTGTGACACTAGCTTCTAACAAAGCTAGTGGGTGCCTGAGAGATGAAGGAAAGGGAAGGAAGGTTGGAATCCTGTCATTTGAGTGTGATAGACACCGAGTCTGTAGACTTCAGAACAAGGTGTCACAGTGGGAGTCTCTAAGAAAAAAACCCATCAAGGTCTGGCACATATTCAAGTAATGTTGGAGACTGATAGAGAAAACACGAAGTCCTGGTGTGTTACTTACAGATCTAGATCTACAAGGTGTTCTAGACGCCCGCTCCCCCAAATGGTCTGCAGAAGAGGATTCCCATGTCGTTGGCTCATACTGCCATGTGGTTTCCTGCACAATGAATTGCCTGACTTGTGGAACTGATAGGATATCATTTGATAATTGTGTGTTACTTTAACAATTGTCAGAAAAAAGATATCGTAACTTGTGATTTGCATTTTTGGCTCATTCATATTTATGGAAAGCCAGCAACCATCTTCACAAAAGGACTAAGGTAATTTTCCTGGGGAAAGATGCAAATAGTGTGGAACTGAGACCTCTGCCAACACCAACAAGTGCATGAGGCAAGGTAAGACGTCCAGGAATTGGGAGAGGAGACAGATTCTCAAAGACACGGTGTAGCAGTCTGAAATGCTAATATTTTGGTGAACAATCCTTAAACTGCTTATTCCTGCATAGTTAAACCAAACTAGCAGGTCAGGTGCCTAAAGTAGCCTCAGAGCTGAACAGTTAACCAATTACAGTAAATCAAACTAGCTGTGCCATCCTAACTCAAAGCCAAATGATACTGAAAGATAAATTCATGGTGATACATATATTGCAGACATTCACTTTGAGTTTGTGGCCCCACAGAGCTCTTGATTGAGTACAAAGTTTAGGCCAAGAGTAATAGAGTGCGTTTGACTGTTTCTTCCATGGGTGCTTGGAGGAGGGAAGCCTAGTTTGCATGTCCAAGGCTGAAGTCATCCAGAGAAGTATGCAGCCTTACTGTCCACTTCAATGAAAGGTTCTGTCGCCCATGAAGACTGTTGCAACTAGCTCTAGTTTCTTTTCCCTGATCTAAACTGCCTTGCTGACTGTGCGTTATTCTAACCTCTTGTATTCTCCTTTCATTAAAGCTTGCTTAACCTTTCTTCTCCACTCTATCTCTGCTTCCTTATCTGAAACAGTGCTCTGGAGGAAGTATCAGGCACCTTAGGGTACCTCACTGAAGGACCAAGGTGAATTTCTAGGTAGAAGGTCACAAGGTTTGGTACCAGCCTTTGGGTGAGTCATCTTAGAAACAGGTCCTTCTACCCTAGTCAGACTTCTGCTGATACCCTGAGAGACCCCCAAAGAAACTTCCTGCTAAGTCTGATCTAGATTTGTGACCCATATCAATTGTATGGGTTAATAAATGTGTAGGTTTGAAGCCCCTGCACATTAAGGCAATCTGCTGTGCAGTTGGGGGCAACCAATTCAGACTTTTTTGTCCCAAATAAACTCAGACAGGGTGTATCGTTTCCCTCTACATGGCCTCTATATTTTTATTGGTTTACATCTCACTAGGTTGAGATGACTGAGTTGTGCTACATGTGACTGTAACAGGCTAGCCTATGCACACAAATATGGTGACTGGAATCTGAGAAAAAAAGAGAAAATGTGCACACTTCTCAAACCTCTACTTGTATCAAATGTATTGTTGCTCTGTTGTCCAAAAGAAAAGACCAAATGCGGTCACTTGGTAAGGTCAAGGTATACAAGGGCATGGCATGGACAGCTGTGACACTGTGGGGCCATTGATATTGGTACTGCACGTCACAGAGAAATGTTTAGAATGGCAAAACATTTATTTGATTTCCATAGCTGCTTAATCCAATATTCTTACTTACTTGTTAATTTTTAGAATTTGTTTATATGCATATTCTCATTTTTTTCCTGCATGTATGTCTATGTACCTTATGCATGAGTTGTTTGCAGAGGCTGGAAGAGAATATTGGGGCCACTGGAACTGGGGTTACAGACAGTTGTGAGCTACCATGTGCATTCTGGGAATTAAACCCAGCTCCTCTGGAAAAGGAGCCAGTGCATTAACTGCTGAGCCATCTTCCCATCCTCAATTTTCCTTCATTTTTAATGAGCAAGTCTATGAACATACATATAATTTTTAAAGTTAAGGCCTTTACAGTGTATGAGGTCAATATTCATATCAAAATCCCTTGGTTTTATTTTCTTTCTAAGCTCTCCATAAGTTTTGATATGCTATCTGGTAATAAAATCTGACTACTTAACCAATATGATTTTTTTAATTCCATTAAATTTTTATTTTAGAGCATAATTAATTTCTCCAACACACACATTCCTTCCGGCTTTGCTTCTCAGAGCAGCACTGAGAAACAAAAAAGAAAATTACTTGCTACCAGAACCCCATGATTATTTCTTCCTGTACTCGAAGGTGACACTATTTTCCTTCGGTCACCAGTCAATGTCTGCCCTTTGAAGTGGAGCAACTCAGTAGTAGTGACTTCATACTGAGTGGTGCTTTTACAACACTTTATACCTATTGGGATAAAATGAATCTAATGTGTAGTCTTGTGCTTCTATTTTTATTTAATTGTTTTAAAATTATCTTAAATCCTTTTCCAGTGTGTTTAAAGAAAAAGCTAAGAGTGCATAAATACTGAGAAACAAACTGAAGCAACACTTGGCAGTGTTTCCAAATAAAGTTGACTAGAGGTTTCTTTGCATTGCTAGGCATTGCAGGAAGATTCTCAGATACAGAACCTTCCAGAGAAAAGTATTGTGTGTGTTACTGGCCTTGTATGCCATTGTATACTTATAGGAAATATGGCAGCTTTCTTCTTTGAAGGCTTTATAAGCTCAAAATACATGGAATTTGGCCTGTTTTCATGTGGATTATAGAAACTGTCATTATCTAAAAAAAAAAAATGGTTCCAATAGATTGGACAAGAATTTTCAGTAACTTGCACCTTCAGAACAGCCAGTGATTGGCAGTTTTGTTGAGGCAAACATTTCCTCTGAGATTTTTGTGATGTTCTGTTTTGGGTTCGAGTCCCTCAGTCCAGTGGAGCTCTTCAGGCATATTCATCTTATTCCTTCTTCATACGCTTGGGAACTCTGGTGAAGCAATGATGGAGGACGTATTGTGTGCTTTCAATGATTGCGTTATCTCCTCTCCCCACATTTCTCCCAGTTCTGCCTAGTATTCCTCACTGCTCTTAAGGTTTCCATTCCTGCTTCTGTGTTACATCTCCTGGTAAATATGAAGTGAATCAGCTTCAATGTCGAAATAGTTTCAGAAGAGCCTATGCTTTAACACACAGTCGATACTGTCTAAGACAACCTATGAATCAGTTACCTGTTGCCGTGTAACAAACTATCACAGTACTCAGATATCTTAAACCAGTGGTTCTCAACCTTCCTAAAACTGTGACCCTTTCATACAGTTCCTCATGTTGTGGTGACCCCCCCCAACCGTAGAATTATTTCATTCCTACTTTATAACTGTAATTTTGCTACTATTATGGAAATATAAATATCCGATATACAGAATATCTGATATGAGACCTATAAGCTGAGAACCCCTCTTTTAAAACAGTAACAGTTTGTTATAACTCAGCTCTAGAGTGGTTTATGCAGCTCTGCTCAGCTGACCTTGCCTGTGGATCTGTAGCCTGTAGTCCAGGAAGGACGCTTGTGTTGGAGGAGGCTTGGCTCTCCGTAGGTTGGTCTGGGTTGGACCCAGTTGATGTGACTTATCTCTGTTCCGTGTCATCTCTCACTCCCCATCCGGATAGCTAGGGTTTGTCCTCATGTGTGAGGCAGAACTTCAAGACAGTGACTATGAAGTTCTTGTGAAGCTTAAGCTCAGAACAAGCGTTTTATCACGTCTACCTTACCCTGCTGGCTAATGTAAGCCGTAAGACCAGAAAACTTCCAGAGGTAAGGAAAGATGCTGCACTTCATGCTGAGAGAAACCAGAAGTTCATATTAGAAAGGTTATGATTTCATAGAGGGGTTCGCAATTGGAGCCATTTTTGTAAACAGTCTACAGAGTCAGGATAAGTGTCAAGATGAAGGTTGACTTCCTTTGTCTCACTGCTGGATACAAAGAAAGTAGATGGGAACACTCTGAGATGCTGGCAGCTTCCTCACTATTATGAGGGAAGCCAACCCAAGGACAAAGCCAACACTCAGTGAGAAATAAGACAAGAATTACAAGAGGAAAGTACCACAGCTCTCCCGATATTGTGGATCTCCGAGTGTCGGCCAACAACCAGCATTTCCCTTGGATCTTACAGATACACAGTAAATTCTGTCACTATCCAAGCCTGTGTGACTGGTGTTTTATCTTTGGAACATGGACACACAAATAGCCCTGTAATTCAGTGAAACGCCTTCTCACCCAGGAAAACCAAGGATCTTCTGTGGAAGTAAAGAGAGTGTGAAGAATTGCAGAAGGCAGTGACCAGTGAAACAGTCAGTCTCGGGACTCAAGAGCAGGAGATCTTATTACACAGAAGCTCCTGTCTGTGAATCTAATCCTGCATTTATAGAATATCTAACAGTCTGAAAGGGTCATTTAAATTTTCAGATATAATTTACTGTCTCTTACGGGAGAAATTACATGTTTCAGTAGACAGTTACTCAGGATCTTTTTAATTTATGGCTTCTGAAATGTTCCTTCCGTTTATTTTCTCCTTCTTCCTGCCAGTCTGGATTTTTGTTGAGTGTATATTTACATCCAGACGTGTTGTTGGTATCCTGAGTGTGCTTTCCATGTACTTATACTCTCTCTCTCTCTCTCTCTCTCTCTCTCTCTCTCTCTCTCTCTCTCACACACACACACACACACACACACACTAGCATAATTTTAGTAGTTAAATTTTTCATTTGTTGAGACAGCTCTGGGTAGCCTGGAACCTGCAATGTTGACTAAGTTGTTCTCAAACACAGAGATCTGTCTGCATCTGCCTCTTGAATGCTGGAATTAACAGTGGGTGCCATTACATTCAGCCCTGGTAGTCAAATTTTGTATGCTGTAGATTCACAAAGAACAATGAAACACATCTTTGTGAAGTGTTCATGGCTTCCATTAGCCACTCTTTATTAATTTTAGCCATAAGTAAATATACAAAGCTTCAACAACCAACAATAACATTAATAGTAGCAATAATATGACATGGCTAAGCTCTGAGGGTGAGGAAATCATTCTCACCCTACCCTAATGAGAAATCAGACATGGACAGGAATAGAATGATTGAATGTGAAAAGTTATACACAATTTCAGATTGGCCCCTAAGTGTCAGGAAGCATACACAGGTTTTCATTGAGTTTAGATTAGGTCTAGAGAGGGTTGTAAATATTTTGAATATAAAGACTGAGATCAATGGATGTCTGCAAATTTCCATCTCAGCTCAATGATGTAAAATGTTTGACTTAAGCAGAGCAACCATGTACATCCTCACGTTGTACATTCGTGCTTTATATACATTGTGCAATATCAAAAGCACTGGTCATATAGGCTGTGATGTAAATGAATCTCCCTGCATTTGTATAGGCACACTATACAATCTGACTGTGTGTGGTAACCACGCATTAAAACCTCTAGAGTTATTTCTTAAATGAGTTCTTAACAAATGCTGTCCATTTTATGACCTCTGTGTGTATCTAACTCTTCAGTCTTTTGTTCTAAGCTTATGATGGTTTGCATAAGAAATGTCCCCCATATGCTCAAATATTTGAACACTTGATCCCCTGTTGGTAATGGCATTTGTGGGGGTTTTGTGGCCTTGCTGGAGGAAAAACACCATTGAGGGAGGCTGAGACAGTTCATAGCTTCACCCCATTTCCAGTTCTCTTTCCGTGTTTTGTGTTTGTGGTTGGAGATGTGATCTCTCAGCTTCCCACTCCTGCTGCCCGCTGCCATACCCCCATCTGTCTGGAAGTCTTTCGTCATAATAATTGTTTTGGATACTGGATTTTTATCATGGCAACAGAAAAGTAACCAATGTGAGACAAATTGGGCCTAGAGCCACTTAGTGACCGTTAGCTCCCCCTGCTCTTTTTTCCATCATGCCCGTCCCTAGGGAATGACTAGGGCTGAATGGAAGGAGGTAGCTTTCACCTCATAGAAGCCAGTCAGTTGTTGCTCAGGAGCTGTCGCCAGCCAAACATGCTACTTCTCTTCCCTGAGAAATGCTTCTTTCTTCATCGTAGTGGCAGCCTATCTACTGTCCATGTAGCAGCTCTATGGATGTCTTCACTGTAACTGAATCTATTTACTGTCCATGTAGCAGCTCTACGGATGTCTTCACTGTAACTGAATCTCCACTGATGCCTTCCTCACGCTGTCAGCTCTTAGGGAGCATCCGTGTTGTCCTCCGGTAAATAAAATGATAAATACTCTAGCCTGTTAGTTAGTCCATTCCACACTGTGCTGAAGGCCTTACTGTAGTCACTGTCTTTTCCAAGGTAGGTATAACATCCCTGGCTTCCACATTTTAAAGACATCGAAACATTAAGTGGGTTAGGTCAGATCTGGCCCAGAACCTCAGCCACATTGTCTTCCACAAACCAAAACAAGAGATAAACAAACAAACAAACAAACAAAAAACCTCTCAATCATATTACTGGGGATTTCAGCAGAGCCACTTTGGATGAGGATACGAGGATATGTAAACATTGGAGCAGACTCTCGGTGTCTTTCTCCATAACCGTAGTCTTTAACTGTGGAGTCTACAATGACTAAAGGGGATTGGGGTCTGTGTTACAGAGAAGGGGCAGAGGGAGCCCAGCAGTGCAGTGACACTCTCTCTTGTTGGCTGCCTCAAGTTAGACAACAACCCTCAGCCAACCCATTACATAATAAAATCATAACTCTCTATGATAAGTGACAATGATAGCTAGATTACATTAATGTTCATACTGACTCTATGTTTGGCCATGTGATCTACACTGTTCAATAAGACAGTAGCAAATGGTAAATATGTTACTTTTGTGTTACTCAACAAAATACCTGATCCATAGAAATGGCTGATAGGAATAAAGCTTTATTCTGCCTCCCAGTTTTAGAGTTCTTTGTGCTGTTGTGAGGAAGACATGGTGGCGGTCATGTTGGGAGGCTTGTGGCAGAGTCTGTCCCTTTATAGAATACCAGGAAGCAGAGAGCGTGACAAGAACCAAAGACTAGGCTATACACTTCAAAGACCCACCACTGTTGACTGACTTCTCCCAGATGGGACCCACTTCCTGGGGTTTCCACGGTTTTATAAAATAGTGCCAACTCGGGGACCAGTTCTTTGAAATATGAGTCTATGTAGGCAATTTCAAATCCAAGGTGTAATAAGACACAAGCAGAAGCTTAAAATGAACCTGTCGACACCTACTTCTGCTCTGTCATGCCTAGTATGAAAGTAAGCCCAGGCCACCCTGATGGAGGAAATCTAAAAGACAGTAAGTTAAAGGTCAAGTTCACCCAGCTAAGGTCTTTCTGGTTGTTGGATTAACATCTGGAAGCACGAGCAAGTTGCTGTCCAGATCAACTGGCCTGATTCTAGACACAGAACAGTTCATTCAACCCATAGCTTCATAGAAAATTGTAAGCAGCTCTTTGAAGCCATGAAGCTTCTCAGTTTGTTATATAACGACAGATAACCTGTACAGTGACCATGGGTTGTTTCTGGATAACAGCTGGTGAAGCATCATCACCAAGTGGCCCTTGGATTCATGCTGATGGCAGCACAGATGTTCTGTGAGAACAAGCTGTAGCAGCTGGCACCATATGACCTTCAGATTGACTGAGGCCACCCACAGAGTTCATGCCATTACTGGGCCTGCTCATTGCTAAGGCTGTGTGCTATGGTTTAATGCATCCCTTTCAAAATTCCTGTGTTCAAACATAATGACCAATGTGATAGTATTAAAAAGGAGACCATTAAAAACTTATTAGGTCATGAGGACTCCTCCCTCATTAGTGAAATTTTGGTCCTCATTAAAGATGTATTACTTAGCCTTTGACCCTCTTGTCCTTCTGCCATGAGAACACATGTCATTGTTCCTCTCTGGAGGATGCAGCAACCAGATATTTTTTTTTTCAAAGCTCCAAGCAGTCTTCTGGATTTTCCAGTGCCTTGATCTTAGATTTCATAGCCTCCAGATTCACTTAAAAAAAGCTATGGTAGAAGATTAATACAGCTTTCACATTGCCTGTTGGGAGACTTGCTTTTGGAACTCTTAAGTCAACAAGCATGAAGGTAGGAGACATGAGACCACTCTAGAGAAACCCCAAGACACATGGAGGTATTTCAGTCAGCACTCAATGCATGTCACAGGTAACAATAAACATTATCAGCACATGCTCCAGACAATCAAGTCTGGCAGCCTAAAGCTGAAGTCCTGTGTTATACTCTGGGGCCAGTTTTCTACTAGTGTGCCTTGTCTATGTTTTTAAATATCACTGTGGGGCGGTTTGTTGTGATGAAGTAGCAATGGAAACACTGTCTAACTGTTTTCTGTTACTTCATACCGTCAGATTGCGTTGTCTGTTGATTGATTGACTTTCTCAAATCCTATCTTCCCTGTTAAAAATTAGGCTAGCTCTGCCACTGCATGTACATACCCATATTGACCAAGACAGTAATGACACATACCTGGTGGTCAATAAATATTTGTTGAATGAATAAAAGAATGGATGTTTACTCTATAGATCTAAAGTAAAAGTTTCTAGAAGAGTGCTTCTTTCTTTTCTCTTCGTCTTTGGGCCTTGGGCAACAAAACTGGGGGCTATTTGAGTGAAACTGACTGTTTTTCATAATATGTGTGTGAGCTTTCCTGTCAAACGTTCAATTGTTGAGCCAATAAACACCTGTCCCACATCACAAGCCAGCCTCTGTCGGTCTCACTGGGAGCCCTGCCTGGGAAATGAAATGACATCTAAAATATGGAGCATTGTAGATATAATGTAGCCACAGGACTGAGCCCCTTACAAGACAGAGACAGTGACAATGTCTACATAATATGCATTTTTATGGCCGGGCGGTGGTGGCGCACGCCTTTAGTCCCAGCACTCGGGAGGCAGAGGCAGGTGGATCTCTGTGAGTTCGAGACCAGCCTGGTCTACAAGAGCTAGTTCCAGGACAGGCTCCAAAACCACAGAGAAACCCTGTCTCGAAAAAAAACAAAAACATAATATGCATTTTTTCAGGGTTCTTCCCAGAGCCCCAGATAAAACAAGTGTACCATAAGTATGTATTGACTTGCAAGCAAGTAAACATTTTTTTTGAGCCAGACAGAAAGCAAAAGAGTATATTAGAAGAAAAGGGCGAGTAACTATGAAAAAGGGTGAGAGCTCCAATTAAATATCTAAGAGGCATGGGGTCCCAATCTGCTTACTGTAATCATAAGGAGCTATCACAGAGCCCAGAGTAAAGCGTTCAGGAACCTGGCACAAACACACCACTGTCTTTCGAAAGCAGGGCCATTAAAACGCCATGAAAAAATAATGGCATCTCCCTCCGGTTTCTGCTTGAAGGTGGATTCATGCAATCTCAGCATTTTATCTTGGAAGCTCCCCTGAGAAGGTACACTGGGGAAGCAATTTGTATCTCTTTTAACTAAGACAGGAAGCCTTGAAGTCTGTGGGTCATCCACTTCCCTCGGACTCCCCTGCAATTGCAGAGAAATGTGTCAGAGCTGAAGATTTTGTGGGCTGTTAACTGCATGTGATTTTTCCCCCTGCCATTTACATCTGAGGGAAATGAAAAGCCTTGGGTTTTACAGCCCAGTTGGGATGCCGAGAATGTTCTTATATACAGTGTGTCTGAAATTAATTAAGATATGTAGACAGTTTATGTATATGACCAAGAAAAAAAGGATGCATTCCATTAATGTTTATTAAATAAATGAGAACAGCTGAAAGATGGATTATCCTTTTGGAGGTGTTATGCATTTTGAACACATTCTCTCCCTGCCCCCATTCTTTGGGCCGGGGGAGGACGGGTGGGGGGGGGGGTTAGGTAGCTCTGCCAGTGCTACTTTGTAGAGGGAGAAAGTGAGTTTTAGAAAGTAACAAATAGAATAGAGAAGCAGGTTTATGCAAGTTCCCAATTCACTGAGTGCTTATTTGTAATGCTTTATTCAAGGGTGAACTTTGGAAGCTTTCTGAGTCCCCAAACATCACCGTCAAAGAACTCAAAGATCGGACTGTTAAGACGGTTCAGCGGGTAGAAGCATTTGCTGAATAAGCCCAGTGACCTAGGTTATAGCTCCAAAATCCATATAAGTTAGATGGAAGGACAGAACTGACTCCACGAAGTGGCTCTTTCATCTATACATGAATGCCATGGCATGCACAATGCCCCATCTGTCATATACCACACACACACACACACACACACACACACAAATAATGATAATGATTGGTTTAATGTAGAAGATGAGGAGGAGGCCCATCAGACCCCAGGCAAAAACAGATGGTTCTGTGTAGAGAATGGCCTTGGTAACTCATGAAAATGATGTTGAAATAGATGTCTTTGTCAACATGTAATGATTTTTCTCTTGTGTTATGTACTCTTCACTAGTTTGAGAGTTCTTGTGTGTTTATATAACTTCTTCTGTAGGAAGCAGTACAATGGACTGAAAAGTCAAAGATGTTTACATAAAAGTCCTGTCTCATAGATCTCATGAGCTTCAGCTTTCTTGTATGTCATTACAGGCTGTACCATCTGCATTGTAGAACTGATGTGATGGATAACTGATTTGCTGTATGTGAAGTAACTTATACTTGGCCTGCCACATAATAAGGCAAATAAACCTTACTTATCTGTCCTTCTTTTTAAGCCACCGGGGAAGATCCTTGAAAGCAGAAATGTGGCACGGTGCCTCACAGATGAGAACTTCATAAATATTTATCAAAGGCATGGACGGATGAAAAACCATAGGATGAAAGCATATTAATCACTGTAAAGCTACCAGTAAAACCAAATGTAGTTCAGCAACTTTTTCAAATAGCATACTATTGATTGACCACCTTAGGATTCATAGTTGGGTCTTCCTATGAACAGATGGTTTTCCACCAGCTGTCAATCTCTGGAATCAGGTTCTGTCCGTCCACCATCCCTAGGATGCTGGTATCTTTGTAGAGCAACAACAGCAGCATCTGTTTCTTCACTTCAGACCCACAGGAGCCAAAAGCCACCCATCCTTCCACTAAACCTCAACTGGAGAAACTTGATCACACAGTCACACCTGGAAGAAAGCCTCTCTCTCTCTCTCTCTCTCTCTCTCTCTCTCTCTCTCTCTCTCTCTCTCTCTCTGTGTGTGTGTGCATGTTAAATAACGGAGCTCCTGATCTGTCTGATCCAAAGATAATGACATAACATAAAACCAAGATCTGGGGGCTGGAGAGATGGCTCAGTGGTTAAGAGCATTGACTGCTCTTCCAGAGGTCCTGAGTTCAATTCCCAGCAACCACATGGTGGCTCACAGCCATCTATAATGAGACCTGGCACCCCCTTTTGGCATGCAGGCACACATAGAAGGCTGTACACATAATAAATAAATCAAAAAAATTTAAAAAAAAACAAGATCTGGTTGGTATTGGTATAAGGTCACCTGCCTGCCCCGCCCACCCTTCCCTCAGACTATCTGCTGTCTACTGTGCCTAACAAATAACCTCAAAATGTAGATGTTTAAAATAATAAATATGTGTACGTCTTATAGGTCTGCCTTGGCCTCCCAGCAGTCCCAGAGGCCATCTGGAAGGCTGTGTGTGAGCTGCCTGCACTAGAGGTAACCCAGATGGAGGCTCATTCTGTTCCATGTGGAGGCTTATCCTCCAGAAAACTAGCTAGCTCAGGGTTAGCCAAATGGTGACTGGACAATGAAGAGGGGAATAGGAAGCATGTTTGGTCTTTGAGGCTTATGGCTAGATCAACTACAACATCACTTTTGCGATGTTCTAGTAATGGAAACAAGTCACAAGCTGGACACAGAGTCAAGGAACAGCGAACGAGATTGTGGTTCATAGTGCGAGAGTCTGCAAAGCTTATTGCAAAGCAGGAGAGAATGGAGGTGTATTTTTGCAGTCAGTGGATTACATAGTGGGTGCCTCAAGCTACCTGGAGACCTAGTGACCCAGGTCTGTCAGGCAGGAAAAGGAGACAGCGTTGCACTCCTTATCATTTCTCAAGTCTTGACTAAGATCAGGTGTAGTGGATTTCTCAATCATTGTCTCAGTCTTTGTCAGGTGCAATGTGCCTCTGTTGAGTTGGAGAGAAGACAAAGAAGGCTTTGTGATCTGTGCTTTGAACCTCTTGCAGCTGCATGCACCAGCAATGCCAGGGAAGGGAAAGCTGGGGGAGAATTATCATGAGTCACTAGATGGGCAAAGCTGTGAGACGTAAAGAGGAGAAAATGCAGGGGAGCAGCGGCAAAAACCCAGTCAGAACCTGACACACAGGGCCATCTAGAGTCCAGTCACTTCCTTCTTGAACTTCCTGAAGGCAGAAGCACTGGGATTTGGGGTTCTTGTACCATCAGTAGCTGGCTGCGTGGATAACAGCTTGGACCCCTTTTTCTTGCAGGTGAAATGGGTGGCTTCAGGTTAGGCTTGAAGGCTGTAGATGCATTTGTTGACAACGCAGGTCAGAGGAACTGGGGAAGAATGTAGAAAATCCGCCCCTAAAGACCTGGATGAGACATTAGCTTGTCATTTGGAACTCTCGTTTAGTAGAATTCTTCTTCCACCCTGCGTAGGCACTGTTTCTGATGCTGCCCTTGTTTCTAATCATCAAACCCTCATTGGCCTTGAAAGTTGTCACACAGTGAATGCAAACTCCAAGGCACAGTCCCAGGAAAGTTAAGTCATTAGACCAACTGGTGAAGGTGGCTGGACTGTGTTCTGAGCACTATAGTTCCGCTTCTCGTGGGCTGGCCCTGCCTGTTCTCTGCTTGCCTGATGCTCCTGGCAAGGACTGTAAGTTTTTATGCTGCAGCAAGGGGACAGCATTCTAGGTCCCCTGTCTCAGGAAATCAGAATGAGGCTGGGGAAGAAAAGGGAATATTTCATCAGCTAAGAGGAAATTTCAATTGATGTGCTTAATTAGGTCAGATACCCATTTTCCTCTGAGTCTTTCCTAGTTCTTTGAAGTCAAAGGACACGCTGGAGCGGGAGAGGGGAAAATTGTGGAAAGAGAATTGGAAAGAAGCAGCCTACACACGTAAAAACATTCCATCCGTCCTTTTAGAGGGTTGAATTCAAATATGGTTAGCTATCAACCATATCGACATAAAAAATGCTTAAAATAAAATAATGTAGGGCAGCCCCCTGAAGGACGGAAACCTTCAGCATGAAGAAGACTTTCCCAACTCGTTAAAAGCCACACTTCCACTCTCTTCCTGCAACACCAATAGAGTTTACAGTCAGGCCAAACACGCCTTCGCGATTTAGTTATTTTAGGGGAAAGAGAAGATTCAGTATAGATTTGAAAGTTCCGGAGGAGGAAGCACCATGAGGTAGTAACTCGGTGGGTTTGAGCTGCAGTCTCTAAGACTGGTTCTCATAGTGGCTGGAAGACAACATCTTTGTCCGCTGGGACAATTGCCCTAGGACCTGTGTTATTCTGTGCAGTTGCCAGTGGCCATGTGTGACCCGTGGTGCACTTGAATCATCGTTACTCTGACTAGAGTTCCTATTTTTTCCTGTGTGCGTCTGTGTGTATTTATGTAGGTGTATACATGTTTGATGGATGTTTGTATATGTGTCTGTATGAGTGTGTCCATGTATGGATACAGGTGGGTGGATGATAGAGGTCAGATTTAGGTGTTCCTTGCCCGTTTCTCTTCATCTTAGCTTTTGAACCTCGAGCTCAGGGGTTCAGCTAGGCTGCTTGGCTAGTATACCCCAGATAGCTGCCCCTTTCGGCCTTCCCATTACAGGGGTTTCCGACGTGCACCCCTGCAACCGACGTTTTTACATAATTGCTGGGATCCAAACTCAGGACCTCTTGCTTACACAGCAAGCATTTTACTTCCTGAGCCATTTCCCTCGCCCCAAGAACTCAATTCTGACTTTACTGCATTTCAATAATTAAATTTACATTCCAGCCGCCTCCTGCTGGTCGCTACCCAGTAGAAGGTTCTTAGCCTTCTGTGAATGTGGTTCTTTTAAATAGTCCTTAAAGTCAGAAACCTATATTCCATCCCTCTTTGAAACAAATGAAGAAACCATGTATGTTAGCTAAATTTGGCTCCAGAACGAACTGCCCTATGACACCGACTTAAAATACCAGTGATTTACTTAAGCCCAAGATACTGCGGCTAACAAATTTAGGACGGGTGTAGCTGGACAGCTTTGCCCCTCTCTGCTAAATTGGTGCGTTTGTGGGCAGATCCTGGTCAACTGAGAGCGGCCAGCATAGGGTGACCTCAGTAACCAGTAACATGCTTTATCCTCCCAGCGTGTGGATCTACCTCTGAAGGGACTAGCCCAGCTCAGGATGACTGAGCAGGTTTCAACAAAGGGATCTTTCCTGTACTGGCCTGAGAGGCCAGCTTTGAGGACAGACAGTGTCGCTTCTGCTACGGGCTGTTAATCAAAGCATGTTAAAAAGGCTGGCTAAGAGGACAGTGTCAGAAAATGGAGCCCAGCGTTTGAAGGGTCACACAGTGGAGTTCACTGCAGAGTGTGGCTATAGGGAGAACATGCACAATTGTGGACATTTTTTTGTCCTCCGTCATTCTGAATGCCAAAAGGTTAAGTCTGAGGAAAATGCAAAAACTTTTAAGACAACCCAACCCCCATCTTGGAATCCTGGCTCTTGGTTTAGTTCTTGGATTCTCTGTATAAGGTGCGCTTTTCTTAGGTCTCAGGTTTCTTATCTACAGAAAGACAAAGATAATTTAACTTCCTCTACTTCTACTAGCTCCCAACTGGTGTTAAGTGTTGAACTTCTTGGCTCTCCTCACGCAGGGAATCAGCAAGGGGGCAGAAATGGTTGGACAGACCTCTGTGAGCCCAGTCAAGTACTTGAAAGCTGCTTCTTTGGCAAAAGGCTCTTGAAATACCAGAAGAAATTGCTCAAAAGTAAAATAAAATAAAAGGCAAGTCTTTACAGTAGTGCTCAGCTTTTTTGGAGGAAGGTTCATAAAAGATTGAATTTGGAAAGGATGGAGTGTTTTTCTTGTAGGCTTTTCTATAACCACTTCCTTTTCCTTTTGTAACTCTGATGTCCGAGTGGAGTAATCTAAATATCCTTCCAGCCTCAGAATCCTGACAGTATTTTCACATTGATCTCCCGTCCGCCAAATCAAGCCTTGCAGATCTGTGAGCAACATTGCCAATGAAATTCCTCCGTTAGAAAAGGACTGCTGTTTCTGCTTCCCGTTTCCTAGGCCATGAATCTACAGGATGGCATTCCTGCTGATAGAAGCGCCTCCAAGCAGCCAACTCACAACTGCCAGTGCAAATTTGTGTACTTTGCCAAATTGCTAGCTCACAAGTCTTTACTTGTGAAATAAACAGAAATGAGTATGAGGGGAAAAGATTTGGAGGGAAAGAGACTGTGGGTGATACTCATAAAGTGATGATAAAGACAAGAAGAGGAAGGAGGGAGAGTGGGGAGGGAAGGAGAAGGGCAGAAAATGGTGGAAGGCCAGGAGAGAGCAAAGACAACTAGCATAGGGAGCAAAGGAGAAGAGAGGGGCTACAGAGGGGGGAGTGAGAGAGGGAGGAAGGACATGGAGAGGAGCAGAAGCCAGTGGGGGGGGTGTAGGGAGAACAGGAGATGGAGTGAGTGATGGGGGAAAACAAGATACCCGGAAATCAGGCTGAGTACCACAGCCAATCTTTGCAAACTGGGGTCTTCACTCTTTCATCTACACAAGCTTTCCTGAGGTAGTGGATTCTTAGGGGAGCTCAGTTGCTTTCAGTGATCGAACTGAATGGAAGTCAAGTGGAAAAATTCTTGGATTGGTTCCGGCTCCTTGACTGTGTAACCACTGACCAGTGGATTCACGTCTCTGTATGTTTGTCTTTTCACATTCAACACCATGTGAGGTTGTTGTTTGCTCTTAAGGTAAACTTTCTGGGACTAGGAAGTTCTTCTTTGTATGATTTTATTGTTTGGGGTTGGCATTGTTTATGTTTCTTGTTTTGTTTTTGTTTTTGAGATAGGGTCTTGCTATGGCACCCAGGCTGGCTTAGAACTCATGAAACTCTTGCCTCCTAAGAGCTGAGATTATTGGTGTGCATTTCCATGCCCTTCTTTGCATGAAATTTTATTCTAAAAAAAAAAAAACCAACAAAACAACAAAAATCCCAATATACATTGGTCATAGATTATCAGATCTGCTCTGTGCTATTTGGAAACATCAGGAATAAACAGTCTTCCTTAGATTAGCATGACTGAAATCAGGCCTTAAGATGAATGCCTTTGAGCAAATGATCTATTAGAAACAAGCTCTTAGAAGGCGTGGGAAAGACAGAATGTTGAGGTCCTAAGGTTGAACAAAAGGCCAATTGAGAAAAGCCCTTAGATCAGCTTGACCTCTTGTTGTTTCTGGGAGATTAATTATCTACCAAAAATTATCTCCATCATATTAAAAGACAGGTTTTTATAATCTTGGCTAGAGGCAAGCCACTTCTACCTCTAAATACTGGAAAGGTCCAGGATTGGCCATAGGGGTCACAAGAGTAACAAATACCATTAAACTGAGGGGAAGCAGATAGGATATTAAGGGGTCGGTGGTGCAGACAGTGTGTATCATAATTTCACAGGGAGTTCTTAAACTTAGAATCTAGGTAGGTAACTGGTCCACAGAAAGAGAAGTCATCCTAGACTGGCGAGACACCAGCCAGTCACAGGATAGCACATGCATATCACAAGGGCACACAGTGGGAGCCTACTGTTGGAAATGGCTGCTGCCACTGCGTACCTGATGCTCAGCGCACAGCAGTAGATATGTCATACAACACGAAGGAGGTTATGTGAACCCTGGGAATAATTTTAGCCTGAAAACATCTCCAAGCAGAGTCTCGGTGCCAGTTTATCCCTGGGCTAAGGAGTGGCTTCCTTTAGTTTTTGTTATATTTTCCCTTTGATGTAGGATTCTCCTCTGTGTACTGTGAATACTATTGGTGAATAAAGAAACTGCCTTGGCCTGTTGATAGAGGGTAGAGTTAGGCAGGAAAAGTAAACTGAATGCTGGGAGAAAGGAGGCAGAGTCGAGGAGAAGCCATGGAGCTGCTGCCAGAGACAGACATGGTGAAACTTTGCCAGTAGGCCACAAGCCTCATGGTAAAATATAAAATACTAAGAATGGGTTAATACTAGATATATGAGCTAGCTAGCAATACACTTAAGTGATTGGCCAAGCAGTGATTTAAATAGTATACTTTCTGTGTGATTATTTTGGGAGTCTGTGCAGCCGAGAAAACAAACAAGCGGCTTCTTACAACATCCCTTGTCATGGCAATGGTCTCATGATATTCAAGATTATTCTGCTTTGAAACAAACATTAAGAATAATAGCTTTTTAGTTATTACTGAATTAATATTGGACATTCGACCCTTCTTTCAAATCATAATTGGTACTTCAAGATGCTTCTAGGCTTTAATCTTCTGCCCTATGTCCTTGAGGTCTCTGCTTCAATGGGATTTGTTCTTAGAAGGTAACTCAGCTTCTTTCTAAAGAAGGAAGTAAATATCATAAAATTGGAAAAAGTGAAATTAGATTTAAGTTAGCAAAAACTGAGAAGGAGTAAGAGAAGAAAGGATGATTAAATTAATTGAGCTGTTGAAGTTTTGACTTTCTGGGCAGTTTTCTAATATAACTCAGACACTAGTTAGGCAGACACACACACACAATGTATGTACGCTATAACTCATGACTTTATTTTTAAGCTTCTGGGAACCCACATACCAGGATTTAGTTCAATGTGATCTTTCTGGAGGTTTTATAAATTGCCTGTTAAAGATGCATCCTATGCTGATTTGACTTAGGCACCTACCTCGTCCTTGACATTGTTCCTTCCCAGAATCACTAGATTTGCATAAAAATTTAATATGAAAAGTGTGGTAAGTCTCCAGGCAGATGGAGGTCTTTGACTAATTATCTGTGAATGGTGACAGCTTGGAGCTAGGCCTCTGAAGAGATTTAGTGCTGACGACAACGCTCTGCAAATACAGGGCCACAGTGTTGCTTGCTAGAGCTGGGATGGGAGGAGGGCACAGGCTGGAGGGTCTGGTGTCTTGGCTTTAGAATAAGAGCAGAGACAGGAGCAGGACCCTCAGGTCATCTCAGGAGCCAGTTCTGTGGGTTGCTCCCAAAGGCCTTCCTGTATTGTATCTGTGTCTTTAGCTTTCCTCTTCCTAACCCTGAGGACTAGAGACCTTTCTGTCCATTAGCCACAGCCGCATTCCAGACCCCACATTTTGGATATAGCACATCTACTCCTTTTTGCTTCTGGGACACTTTTATCTTGGTACAGATAAGAATCACCAGAAGGGCTTGATAGCCCAGATACCTGGGTCACACTCCCTGTGACTCAGGTCCTGCAATCTGACCAGCTCCCTGGTGACGAGCATGTCCACAACATAGGGGCCTTCCTTGTCGTAATCCCACAGTAAGAAAATGACACAGGACTCAGGACTCCAAACCTGCTTCCTGTAATCTAGTTCTAGCCTGCCCAACAGTTTCTTTCCTTGCCCACAAGTATCTAGGTGTTTGTCTTCTTTGTAAAATAAAAACACCTGTCACAGCAATGGTACCAGTTGTGTGGTAGTTAGCACCAGCACCCATATTTAAAGAGGTCACGTACTTAGTCTGCCAATTTCTCCCACACCATCTGCACTCTGCTAAGTCACACCCATTGTTTCCTCAAGGTATCTGTTGTCTCCGAACTTAAGTTAGTGTGATTTAATTCACATCAAGCTTTGCAGAGATTAAGTCTTAATTCAGACATGGGATACCGACAGTAGAAAATACAAGGCTTCGTGGCAGCCTCTGTAGACAATGATAGAGATTCTCGGTACCCCACAGAAGGACAACTGCCATGAGGAATTTAACTTAGCTTCTCAAAAGGTGATATGATAATCTGGAGATAGGTAACAGAAGGCTGTAAGTATCATTTGGGGGAATAAAGAGGCCTCATAAAACCAGGGACTTTTAGTAAAACAACCTGGAACAGTTAAAAAGGGAGCTGGTGAGGTAACTCAGGAGTTAGGAGCATTTGATGCTCTTGCAGGGACTCAGGTTCAGATCACAGCACCCTCCTGATGGCTCAGCATTAGCTCAAAGTCCAGTTCTAGTGGATCCAACAGAATATTATGGGCTTCACAGGCACTAGGCACACGTGAGGTGTATATACTTATATACATACATCCAGGCAAAGCACTCAAACACGTACAAGAGGAACTAATGCATCCACAAAATGTTTAAGAAGATGGTAAAAGATGCAAAAAAAAAAAAAAAAAAAAAAAACTTCACTGGAAAAATGCTCAGGAGAACTCCACTTCCTTTTCCTATTGTCCCAGCTTCCTTCCCCTAAGACCCATGTGTAGTTGAATGCAATTCAAATTCTGTGATATTGTGGTCAGTTTCCTGGACTGTGGAAGGCTTTTGAGTGTCAAACTCTTATTCTTCATCAGCTTATATGAGTTGGTCATCCACTGAGATAAAGGATATGAAGGCCCTTGAACGGCATGATATCCAATGAGTGCTTGTCCAGTGTTGGTCATTGTCATTATTACCTTACTCCTGTCATAGTGAGCACCGGGACTGACCGGGGATGGCTACATTTGGATGGGCTCTCTCACTTGTCCTTACCGGACTGATCAATCCAATCTAATCAAAGCTCATATGCTTTTCCCATCAGCCACTGACTACCATGCTGCCTTTTATTTTTGTCCATCCCTTCAACCACTGTTTATTCACCATGTATTTGATTATTTGTAAAATGGGAATAATATATACATATATGAGTATATGTGTGTGTACATATATACATATATTAAAACATATATTAAAACATATATTATGATTATATAATGAAGTTGTAAAAATTAAATGAAGTGATTACATTAAATGTAGTGCTAGTGTTTGGGAAATGCTTAATAATGTTTGGTTAACCCACATGAAACTGAAACTTTGGCAAATAATAATAAATGTCTAAACATTATTCTTTTCAGTATCTAAATTTTTCTGATACAGTGTCTTTCTATGCGACCTAGGTTGGTCTTGAAGGTGCCATCTTTATGCCAGGGCCTCCTTAGTGATGGGACCACAAGTGTGCACCACATACCTGGCTTTTAACTGTTGTTTTTTTTTATGTTATTGCTGTTTTCTTCTTATCAACTGTGTTGGTATATCAGTTAGTTCCCGCTGTGAAACAAACAGCCGCCAGCCTCATAGAGAGAAAACAATTAATTTGAGTCTATAGACCAGTTACATGGTTCCATTGTTTAGATCCAGGCCTCAAGTCTATAATCATCTGAAAAACAGAGGCTTGCTGCCCTCGGATGGCCTCTATGGTTTGTCATAAGGTGTGTGTTGCACGTTGCAGCACAAGAATTGGGCTTATTTGTGAGATCAGGGCAAAGTTCCAAGGAGAATGTAAACCTCTGAGGCCCACACCCAATACTACCATTGCATCAGTTCCACCAAATCCAACTGGCCAAAGAAAGCCGCACAGAGAACCCTAAATCCTAGAGCTAAGAAGACACTCCATCCTTGCTATGGAGGGCAGAAGTGTCACCCTGCCAAGAATAAAGATGTCGGGAATCGAGGAGAAATTAAGCTTCTTCTCTTGTCACTCCAGCAAAAGCAGGAAGTAAATGCTTCATTTTGTATTCCCTAGCCCCACTTTTTATATGAGTTAATTTTGAAAATACTTCTCGTATTTGCAGTGATGTGGCTAAGCGTGTGCTGGGAATCACTTACAAGCATGCACTCTACCACTGAACTGTACCCTAGGTCCTGAAGGTGGATTTTCGACATAGAATAAAAAGCGACCTGCCCTTTCATGGTGAGGTAATTCTTATCCTCCCATCTTTTGCCTCTCCTGGCATTTTAGGAGTACACTGACTGGGACATGCAAGGGCAGATGCAGAACCTTGAATGTTTCCACCTTAAAAATAATCCAAGTACAATCACCTTGGCAAGCAAACAAAGGGGCTCCGAGGCATTTTGCATTAACATTTTGCAAAGGTGCTATTGCTAATCTTTTTCCCTATCATCTGTAAATCATCAGCAATGACTTTAGAAAAGACACTTTTGGAAAAAAAAAAACAGAAATTGTTGGTTGTGCTGTTTGTCACTGTAGGGTCTTATCTGGTCATTAAGACCTGTAGTTACAAAGGGCTTTATGGAGGTCAAGTAACCGAAGCTAAAGTTGCTGTGTCACTCTGAACATGCACAAACGTGTTTTCTCCCGATGAAGGGATAATGCTGGCCCTCATTACAGGTTAAGAAAATAAAAGTACAGCGAAGTCAGAAACTTGCTCCAAGTCCTACCACTGCGCACACAGTCCGGAATGAACTTGCTTAGCCATTTTGCGGTCTTAGATGAAAAATACATCATTAACCAAATTTTAGAAGGCTTCGCCAGTGCCAGTGATTTTTGTGAATAGAGTATAGAACGTACTTCAGCATGAATATAAATACGTATTTCAACACTGAGAAGTGGCACAGAGCAGGGGCTCTGGGTTACATCACTGACAAAGTATCTTGGGTCTCTGATTGTAGGACTCAGCTTGGGATCAAATCTGAGCCCTTAAGCACTGCTATGGTATCTATGTGGTGTGGCCTTTAGGTTCGGTTTCACCATCTTATGCCAAACGAACAACAGATACACACCAGGAACAACTGCCAGTGAGCTCACAAGTGACGGTGAGGATGAAGTCACACAGTTGACGTCCACACCTGACTCACTATGGGTCACTAGCGACAATTCATTCCCTTCTTTCCTCATCTTAGGAGTTGCCCACTAATGCTTCCCAGTGATCTCACAGAGTGAAGGTCTAAACAGGATTGCAGTGTCAGGAAAGGACGTAATACGACCAGTTTGTGCTAAGAATACCACCTAGAGAGCTTAAGAAAGAGGTGGACCCATGATTGTGCCTGTGATCTATTCTGTCCTGTCATCTTGGGGAGGAGCTGAAAAGTGTGATCTTTCCCCCAGTTCTCATGTCCTCTGACCTAGGTGATCGTCAAGGACTCCCCATTTTAATTCTGTAGTTCTGACTTATCCACCCTTTCCCAGCAATTGCTCCTACTCATTGAATATCCCCTCAGCTTTAACATGCAAGTAATTGCTGGCCCACATTTATTTAATTTTTTTTCTACCATTCTCATCCACACTGAGCACAAAAGGAAACAGAGAGGTGAAGAAACCTGAAGACCTGGATTCCAATGTGAGTGTATTTCCACCTTTAGCCACTGAGTTCTCGGTTAAATGAATCCTGGAGCTCCCATCATCACTACAAGATGGAATGGGGGGAGGGGAAGGGGGGCGTTTTGTCTCTTCTATCCATTCAGATTGTAGTGTGATCCAATAAAGAACTCAATCTGATGATTTTAGAAAACCCACAGAGGGCTTTCTACAGTCCTTGGCTCATAACCTAAGTCCTTTTACAACTGAAATATGCCAGCAGGTCCTGGGATGAGGAAATAGGCTGGTGACTGGGAAGGAGGAAGTACAGCCTTATGTTGTCTGCAATTGAGAAACACAGCTGTAGGTAATTATTTGTTCCTAGCTATAAATAAAAAAATCCTTAAGAACAACAAGAAAGAACATACAGCTTGGGGAAGGGAGGGGAACCTCACAGGGAGTAGCCCATCAGCTGCTTTGGATAATAACATCAGGGGTAGGATTGGTCTTAACCACCCCCTACCCTAGCAAAGAGGCCTTTTCAGCAGCTGGTGTCTGTAACAGGGTACAGGTTATGGTCAGCTAAGCCTGAAAAGGACTGCTTATGTATACTTTGCTTGTTCTGTGGTTCTAACACAGAACCACCAGCACATATCTAAGTACCTTATTGTGTAGAAAAAGAGAAAAATACCTTGGATTCTACCCTGGGGTGTTTATTTGCCCTTTTCCTTTGCCTTAGTTGTAGGGCTGTGGTGTGGGAGGTCCTTCTGTCTATGTGTTGCTTTTATTGGTTAATGAATAAAAAACTGCTTTGAGCCTATGGCTGGGAAGAACAGAACTAGGCAGGGAAAGGTAGGCTGTATGGTGGGTGAAAGAAGGGCAAAGTCAGAGAGAAGCCATAGATCCTCTGCCTGAGACAAATGCTGGGAACATTACCTGGTAAGCCACTGCCACGTGGCAATACACAGATTAATAGAGATGCATTAGTTAAGGCTATGGAATTAGCCAGAAATACGCTTAAGCTATTGGTCAAACAGCATTGCAAATAATACAGTTTCTGTGTGATTATTTTATGGCTGGGCGGTCAGGAATAAAGAGCAGCCCCCTCCTTCAAAAGGGCTGTATGTCTGTAAACTTGGCTCTGTGCTTGGCCATTTCTCAAGGCAAGGATGCCCCTAGGATAAGAACAATGGTGAGGATGCGGTATAATTTGAGGAAGATATCCTCTGGACCCAATTGAAACTGCTTCCAGCACCAGAATTCTAGATACTAATACACTAGATCTCCATTAGCAAAACATTCTTACTTTTGTAAAAATGGCAAATAACCTCAAGAGTAGAAAAATAACATGCCTCCCTTCACATTTGAATTGCTGTTGTCAGTCATTTTTCAATGCCCAGAGTTTGAAGGGTTTGGAGAGAAGAAGTACGGAAGTGCTAGATATTTGCCGTTCAAAATGTGATGTGTGACCATCAGCATTGCACCTCCTGGATTCCCTGACTGACAACATCTGAATCTACATTCTAGAATGTTCCCAGGTGACCTGCCTGGATATTAAAGTTTGAGAAGCACTAATCTACTAGATGTCTGAGTCTGAGCTGGAGCTTCAGAGCCACCATGTCAAGAAAGGGAAAAGAGCCAAACAGAGTTCAGTCTGGTAGGCAGAGCGCAGACATTCTGGAAATGCAGGGAAAGACCCTAACATGCATGCAGAGCAGAATGTACTACAAGAACAAGGCTGTTTGCTGACCACAGGTCAGTTTAGAAACCAAGTCACATTTCTTCGAAGCTTCTTGGGATGAGAACTCCAGATCGACAGTGGACAATACAAAACAAGAATGGCCTCGCCTGGCTGTCATCTGCTAGGCAATCTTCCACAGTCCAAGGCCAGGTAACAGAAAATTTCCTCTGTGACACTCTTCCAAATTCTCAGCCATCGCGGCATCTTCTCAGAATATATTTTGGTGTGTAGCCATCACCAGCGTGATATTTTCTTATCTGTAGCTCAAGATGTTCATAAAAAACAGCTCTTGTGTGCTGGAATCCATGGCAGATCCTTTGGAAGGGGCGTTGACAGTACAGTTCTCACTCAGAATGATGTGGGATTCCAGGGTAGGGTATATTTTCTTTCGTGGAATGGAACACACTCATGTTTGATGGCTTTAGGATGAGCAGCAGAAAGTGAAATTCAAATTCTATTGTAGCTCACAGTGCCTGATCTCGTTCCTCTGGAATCACTGCTGATCTCTACCGTGCTAGCCACACAGGGTAGAAATCTCTTCCCTGCCTTTGATAATGATCCTTGTGTATTTCATCAGCTTCAAATTTTTAGAGATTATTCTCTTATACCCATACAGTTCATGAAAACTGGGACCCTGACATGGGTTGGGTTGCAATTTGAAGAAATTAAAAGAGTTAATTGAGCTTTAAACTAAATATGATAGATATGAACTATTTACTGAAATGAAATGAGGGAATTGAAATAAGGCAATTATCTTGTATGGAATCTCAACAGGTCTAGATTTTTAGGGAGAGGCTGCCTCTCTTGTTTACATGTAAGGTTCATATTGCTCAAGGTTTAATTGATGATGCCAACACAAGTACTTCTTCCCAGTCACAATGCTGCGCCCACAACAAACCCCAACACTGTAATGTGTGCCATGAACCTTGGGAGCTCAGGAAGGAGTCTCTGTCCAGAAACTTGAGCCTCTCTCCCTTACTGCATCACTGAGTATTCCCCAGGAAAGAAATGCAGCCCCCTACTTCAAATCCCTTTACATTCTTCCATTTCTGACTGCGGATCTAGAGTAAGGCAGATCTTGTTCTCACGTACTTACTGGGGAGAAGACAATCAAAATAAATGATTGCAGTTAGTATGTCAAAACATGTGGGACTAAATGACATTGCCCAGGTGAAGCATAAGCAGTGCATATGTATTTCTTATTGTCCATGACAGTCAGGGACAGTAAAGTCTGGAAAGAAAGACCTACAGGAGCAAAGGCTCTGAGAAAGGAATGGATTTGATGTGTTTCTTTTTGTTGTTTGTTTGCTTTTTGAAATAGGGTTTCTCTGTGTAGCACTAGCTGTTCTGGAAGTAGCTCTGTAGACCAGACTGACCTCGAACTCACAGAGAGATTCGTCTGCCACTGCCTCCCAAGTGTGTGGATTAAAGGCGTGCGCCACCACTGCCCAATGTGGTTTTTTTTTTTTTTTTTATAATAACAAACTTTGATAGCACTTATCAGCTGCCAGGAGGGACACTTGGCAAATAATGCCTCATTGAATTCTTGTAAAAGCCGTGGGAGGTAAACATTATTGGTTTTGTTCATACCATAGTTTTCAAATGAGAAAGTTGAGGCACAGACCATAGAAGTAGCTTGTCCAAGGTCACACAAGAGGTGGAGCTAGGATTTCAACTCAAGTCTGACGTAGAAGACTAATGTTCATAACCAATTGGCCAATGATTGGCAAATACTGTCTTATAGGTTGCCAGTAATCTCTGCAAAAACAAACAAACAAACAAACAAACAAACAAACAAAAGCAAAACCCTCATCTGACTTCTTTTCCCAACCATGGACATGTAATTGGTTTCAGTCAAAGGTGGGCATTGTAACTTTCAATTTCTAGAATGTATTCTTTGAAATTTCATATGTATATATAATGTATTTTGAGCACAACCACCCCTCAGTTCCCATCAATTATCATTGCCCACTTCCTTTTATTCTCTTCTTACAACAAGCCTCCCTCCTACTTTTATGTCTTTAAAAATGGCTAAATTGAATAAATTAGAGTCTGGCATTGCATTTTAAAGGGTCCTAGGTGATCGGAATGTCCAGTGTATTTGCTGGTCAAGGTGGCAGTGGAGCATTTGAGGGTCTGAAGAAACACAAGTGTGGAGAAGGAGACATTCTTTCCCTCTTTCCTCAATGGGTTGACTTCTGTGTTTATGTATTTGCTCAAATCAGAAACATGGACATGAAGACAGGATGACATATGGTGAACTAGGGGTACCCTGGTACGGCAGAGATGTCCTTTCTATCTGTGGTGTGTTATCAGACCCATAGTGTGTATGTGTATGCAACACTCACCCACGTCTGATAGGCTGTCATCTTGCTGTCTTTTGGGAGAAAACTTTCAAAAGACACAAGGCCAGCCCTGCTGGCAGAGATCAGTAGAGGTAGTCTCTGACCTCAGCAGCGTTCGCTCATTGCCTCTCAATGGGCCCACTTGATATTTTCGGTGGAAGCTGGTGCTAATTCAAAGCAGGCATTGTTCATCACTGCCATACAGATTGGTCAGTTGGTTCTGGTGCTGTGTGCTCTGTTCACCAAGAACCTGGGTGGAACCAGGTAGTGGTCGACTGCAGGTTCTAAATATTGTAATAGGCTCTGGTGCTCATTGCGATCCAATGCCTCATGGAAAGCTAGGAAGGTTTCTACAAGCTAGGTAGGAACAAGTTTTAGGTCTATGATTTCATGTTTTTTTTTTTTTTTTATCTACTCCCTTTATCTCTCTTCCAGGTTGAGAACTAGGGCAGTTTTTCTGGCATTGAGGTTCTCCTTGGCAGAACTCAGTAGATGAAGGTGCTATACACGCACATGCCTCTGATTCAACGTCTCCCTGGTTTATAGGGAAGTTGGTTTCAGCATCTCTAACAAGTTTATCTGTCCAGCAAATCCCATAAATAAGTGGGTGACATGAGACCTAGAATATGTTAGCTCCTTGCTGGACAAATATGAGGAGAGGGAAGTAGAGAGAATTTCCCAATGCTACCTCGGGTGAGTTGCTGAACTGGAATTGCAAATGAGGGTGTCTTCACCAGGTGTGGCTGGTTAAACTCCACACCCCTATTGCTGTGGAGGGAAGGCTTCTAAGGGCTCCGAAATGGGCAGTGGAGTGATGAAAAGAGGTGATTAAGGCACAGATGCCACGGGCAGGCTCCACACTACTTACAATCAATAGCACAGCATAACATTTTATGCGATGATAATGTTTCACGAGCACAGCCCAGGCTCTGCTGTAAAACGCCCCATTGGAGTCCCAGCTGGTAAACCCGGGATTACGAAGCCGAGTTGCAAGTTGGGAAGCCAGTCTCCATTAATGTTGTGTACAATTAGCAGTCACAGGTCCAGGCTTAGAGCTGACTCCCAGCATGAGGAGTTACGAGGCTTTCTATAGAGTAGTAAAGTCAGTGGATGTTATGTCAAAGGCATCTGATGGAATCCTAGCGCCTTGATAGTCTCAAAAGTATGATTATGAGTTTTCTTTCTCGAGCTTCCAGTGCTTTGATTGCCTGAAAAATAATTTTCTAAGGTAATATTTCAAATGTTGATGAGAGTGTGATAACTATTAGATCAATAAATAAATGAATAAAGTAGGTAAATGATGTCTAAGACCCAGCCTCTTGGTTGTGGAGAGCATAGTGAATGCATCAATCTTCATTCTTGCTAGGAGTTATTAGACTCTGGAGAAAACACACCAAACACTGTGATATATGTATATATCACATATGTATATATATACTTGTGTGTATGTATGTATGTATATATATATGTTAGGTCATACATACATATACACATTAGCTGAGAGTCAATCTAGTCTTTGGACGTAGTCTATTTTCTTAAACAGGAAACATTAGAATGAGGGTGTCTGCTCATTTCCTTGAAATAGAAGGAATGGTCTCCCTGAGTTATGATGTGGCAGAAATAAGCCAAGCCAGGCACAGATGATACAGGAGAATGTCCTCTCTCCTTCCCCACTAGGGCAATTCTAGATCTGTTTCAGAGCAGGAGTGTATCAGGCCACTGAGCAGATGGTGGAACCCAGAGATCAAGTCCTGCTTACCTTACCCAGCACAGGGTAAGGGGAAAAGGAAACAGTAGCGATAAAGATCTGAACGGCCAATTAGGGGAGTGGTGAGAGAGAGGGGAGACAAAAGGCAAGTGTCTAAAACACAATGTGTTAGAAAAGAAGGTTAAAAAGAATATGGATTTTAGGTTGTATTTAAAATAAAAAAATAGACAAATAGAATCCTCTTTTGAGAGATTTCAAGAAAAATATAATTTACATTCTGGCTAAGTTTGAGTGGATGGGCCATATCTATGTGGACATACTAGCACAGGGTAAGGTATTTTTGAGCAGGTACCACAGGCCTCATCTCACACAGCTCTCAGTGTCCCACCATCTCCTTGCCTTTCTCTCCTCCATGCTCATCCTTTTCCAGAGATGTCAATTGTGACATCCAGAACACGTCCCAGGAAGTTTGGACTTCGTCATTCTTAGTGAATGGATATTAAGGCCTGGCAACAGTTAATGTTGATGTACTGGTAAGCTACCCTTATTGGGTAGCAGAAGTGACCAGAAAGTAGAAGACACTATTATATTTGAGGTCATTGTTGAGGGAAAGGGCATTTTGAGCAGAATTTGGGCGGGAACAGCTTGGCATTTCTGTTAGAATGGCCGTTTTATATATCTAGGCTCTACCTAGTTCTGGGCCAACACAAAGAGTTTAATACTAAGAGGGCTTAGATGTCATTTCAGTGAAGTAGATAATGAGGGCTCACTCCACAGAAGTCTTTTTATCTAGCTGTGAGAGGAAATGAGAAAACAGGGACATCAAAGCTGTTTTTCCCCCCAGGTCTTTATCATTTGGCACAACTTTTGTCATCTTCATAAGTTAATTTCAGATTTCTATTAGACTGATGAGGTGGATCCAACCTCGGAGTTGGCTTTCACCTGACACTCTAGGCCATCCGTAGCAATTTATAGAAATGGCTCTGAAGTTGAAACTTAAATAAACAAAACAATAATACAAACTTAGTAAACAAAAAGCAATTTAGGGTTTGAGAAATAGACATGAATGATTTCCACAGTTATTGTTATTGAAATAATATGATGGGGGTCTTGTATGGAGAGAAGAAGTGAGCATAACTCATAACCATAATTCAGTTCATTATTTTGTGAAAATCCATTTCTTCAAATAAATTCAGCTGTGTTAGACTTTTGAGAACAGCGTGAAATAGCTGGTGCTCACAGAAGCCACTGCTGGGTGAATGGCGTGAGAAGGGGCCTCTTTCTATGGTGGAGGTTTTAGTGTGTGGTGACCAACTTACTTTAGTATGGGCTGAGGTATCTTGAATCAGTCCAGTGGGAATGAGGCTCTGACTGAAGCAGAGGTGCCCTGTGCTTTGGGCATTGTTTTAGTTTTGAGACACCTTGAAGCCGATGCTGTAACCTTAACTGAAAGTTTTTGAACACCCCTTACTGTTTATTTTCTGCTTAGTGTAGCTACAAGAGATCCTATTATCTAGAAAAGTAAGAATAAGGATCCCAAGTATGTGGGTGGAAAACCGAAGCAAAGTGAAACAGGTCTTTCATCCTGACTTGCTTCTGTGGTTTGCTGTATGGCAAGTTATGCCATAACTTCAGGACTTACCATAACATTATAATGACTACCTCTTGCATTTGCTGTGGGTGAGCAATATTCAGCAGTGGTTTGGCTCAGAAGTTCAGGTAGAATGTGGAAAGGAAGCAGATATCTAAAGGCTTCACTGGGGCTGAGGGAAAGGGCATTTTGAGCAGAATTTGGGCGGTCAACCTGGCTGCTAAGTTTGTCTCCACATAGACCTTTCTATGTCTGTCCTGTGCCAAGTGATTGTCTTTTTCCAAAGCAAATAAAGAAGCCATAAATATAATGGGAAGCAGCAAAAGTTTCCTTTTTATGACAAAGCATGAGTAGTCACACACCATCAAATGCATCATATTTTAATCATTGGAACTGAATCACTATGTTCAGCCCATATGTAAGAGGAGAGGAGTAGACACCATCTTTTTTTTTAAAAAAAAAAAGATTTATTTATTTATTATGTATCCAGTGTTCTGTTTTCATACATGACTGAAGGCCAGAAAAGGGTGCTAAATCTCATTATAGATGGTTGTGAGTCACCATGTGGTTGCTGGGAATTGAACTCAGGACCTCTGGAAGAGCAGCCAGTGCTCTTGACCTCTGAGCCATCTCTCCAGCCCAATACCATGTTTTAAAATAGTACAGTGTCCATGGATTTATGGACAAATTTTACAGCCTCCAACCTTGCTATGTAGTTTTCCTTCACATAGTAAGTAACTAACCTATCCTATGCCATTGTGTTGGTTTAAATAGACTCATGTTTGAATGCTTGGCACAGGGGGGTGGTAGTATTAGGAGCAATGACCTTGTTGGAGTAGGTATGGCCTTGTTTGAGGAAGTATGTCACTGTGGAGGTGGGGTTTGAGGTCTCATATGCTCAAACCATGTCCAGTGTGAAACTTCACTTCCTGTTGCCTACAGACCAAGATGTAGAACTCGTGGCTCCTTCTCTAGAACCATGTATGCCTGCATGCCAGCATGCTCTACACGATAATGGACCTTTGAAACTGTAAGCCAGCCCCAATGAAGTGTTTTCCTTCATAAGAGTTGCCATGATTATGGTGTCTCATCTCAGCAATAGAGACCCTATCTAAGATGCCCAAGAATGTAGGTTCAGTTATCTGGAGCGTTCTGATCAAAAAGAAAATATGGTGCAATGAAGGTTTGAAAGGTGGTATATGCCTTCACTTGTGCCCTTAAATCTCTGATATCACATTATAAATAAATCTAGGTAGAATATTGAATAATGATAGCTATATCATGTGCAATATAGAATATTAGTTACTTATGGACACATGTGAAATTATCCCCAAACTTAGCAAAGTAAATTAAAAAGCAAGCAAGGAAGGAAAAAAGCAAATAAACAAACTAGCAACAACAGCAGCAGCAGCAACAACAAAAAATCCCAAACCTAACAAACCAACGACACACAACAAAAATGTCCTTATTCTCTTTCACAATTTGTTTGAAGAATTCAACAATTTAGCTGACTGATTCTAACACAAAGTTGTAGCTTAGGGGCTGACTAATACTGGAGGATCTACTCCTACCCTGGATCATTTGGTTTTCAGCCACATTGTTCCTGGATGTTGCTATTCATTCCATGCTATAGGCATCTCTCTACAGGGCTATGACTAAGTCTTTGACTGACTGCTTATTAAATTATCCTGACAGTATCCAAGCCCCCAGTTCTAATAGAAACTCCCCAGGGAACATGTAGAACACTCAAGTCAGGGAGGCAGGTAAGCTAACTGTAGATTTTCACCTGTCCTTCCTTCCCTCCAAATCCAGTTCCTTAGTCCCATCCCCAGCTCTGTAGCAGATCACCTGTTATGGTCTTCTCTTTCCTTGCCCCCATCCTTCTCTAGTGGGTCACCAGGAACTTTTCCGCTTCTGTATGGCAAAGAACACTGTAATTTTTGACAAAGCACAACCTACAGAATAAGAAAAGATTTGTACCAATTACACATCTGATAGAGAGTTAATAATAGTCAAACTATATAAAAAACTATAAAAACTAGGTTTTATGGAAACATACAACCCAGTTAAAAATGGGGTATAGATCTAAATAGAGAATTCTTTAAAAAGAGGAATCTCCAGTGACTGAAAACAAAGAAATGTTTGTTATATTGGTGAGGATGTGCTGTAAGGGAAACAATAATTCATTTCTGGTAGGAGAGCAAACTTGTAGAGCCACTATGGAAATCAGAGTGGTGGTTCCTCGGGAAGATGAAACATTTTCTACCTCAGGATCCAGCTATAACACTCTTGGAGCTTAGACCCAAAAGGCTCTTCGTCCTACCACAGAGACACTTTTACTCAGCCATGTTCACAGCCAGAAACTGGGAATATCCTACATGTCCCTTAAGCAAAGAATGGATAAAACAAATGTGGTACATTCACATAATAGATTATTACAGTGTCATTAAAAAATGAAATGATGAAATTCAAAGGTAAATGGACATAACTAGAAAAAAAATCTTCCTGAGTAAGGTAACCCAGACCAAAGAAAGACAAATATGCTATATATTTATTTATAGCATATATTTACATATTAGTTGTTAAGTCAATGATGACCAAGGTGCAGTGTGTAGAAACACAGAAGTTAGATATAGATGAATGGACTAGGAGGAACAGCTAGATCTCCCTAGTTAAGGGAAATAGAATAAATAGTTGTGTATTTATAGTGGGCTGTTGGTACAGAAAGATCACATGGGGAGGGGTGTTGTGGAATATTAGTTTAAGATGTATTGCATGCATTTATTCTGGGGGATTATTTGTTTAATGATGTAAATTTATGTTGCATGCTTTTATGTGCATTTGTTTAACTGTATAAAGCCATGTTTCTTTGCTTGTCTAAAACATCTGATTGGTCTAACAAAGAGCTGAATGGCCAGAAGAAAGGGAGATGTGGGGCTGCCAGACAGAGAGAATAAATAGAAGAAGAAATTTAGGCTTGGAGAAGAGAAGAAGGAACGGCATAAAAAGGAAGAGAGGAGGACACCAGGGGCCAACCACCCAGCCACATAACCAGCCACAGAGTAGGAAGGAAAGGAGGAGACATAGAATAAAGAGAGGTAAAAAGCCCAGCGGCAAAATATAGAAAAAGAGAAATGGGATAATATATGGTAAGTTACAAAAACTGGCTAGAAACAAGCCAAGCGAAGGCTGGGCATACCAGAAGAATAAGTTTCCATGCTTTTATTTGGAAGTTGGGTAATAGGCCACTAAAGAGCAAAGAGTTTAAAAAAAAAAATTCTGATGTTCCAAGATGGGGCTTAAATTTACACAGGGCCCAAGAAAGCTTAAAACAAACAAAAACAGGCAGACAGACAGACAGACACTTAACAGCCCTTTGCATACTAAGTAGAAACAAAAAACTAAGTGAAAATGGCTGCCACAGTGCAGGGCACTGGTATCCCAGATCTTGGGGGGGTTGAATGTAGGTCTTGGTCACCTACTTCCAACCAGGCCTTGTAAGCTTTAGGCTTGGCTGTCATGGACCTGAGAGGCAGGCAGAGCCAGCTGCCAAGGCTGCAGCGTAGGGGCTAGCTGTGCTGCTTAGCTTGTAAAAGCTCATGGGGTCAAAAAATGCTACCGATACACAGTAAAGACCGATTCACACAGAAAAAAAAAACTCTAAACAGGTTCCAGCGTGTTTAAAAATGTGTGAAATAAAAGATAAATCATATAGACAATCATAGAAAGAAACAAGTAGCTTGAAAAATAATAAAGTCTTTGAAGAGAGAGTAAAAGTAATATATAAGAAAAAAAAACCCCACGGAACAATGGAAAACACACAGAGAGTCTGGGTCCCTATGTAGTATGGCGGTGATTTCAATAAGCAAATGACAGCTGCTAAGAGACTTGGGATTGTAAGCAGGACTGCTAAAGTGAACCAGCCTAGATACTTAGGACTATCTTAACCCAGCCTCAAAACCTTGGAGCTACAATGGTGTCTTGCCTACAAGATATATTATTGCAATGGCCACACAAAGCTTGTGTAAGTAACCAACCCAGATCCGATTTGCCTTAAGGCCTACTCCACAAGATGGAACCCATACACGGCACTGCTTGAGTGACCAAAAACCTGAGAGTAGATAGCTCAGATGCCCAGGTTAAAACCAAATTTGACTGTCCTACTCAAAGAACCAAGTAATGAGATAGCTCCTCCTGACATTCTGCTGCACGCATCATCAAAGAAGCTTCCTCCTGAAGCCGGTAGGAACACATGCAGAGACCCAGAGCCAGACAATATGCAGAGAGTGAGAGACCCTGGAACATTCTATCCTAAATCGTGTGTCTCCATTAAATCTCTCCCCTCAGGGCTCAGGGACCAATGAAGAAAGAGGTGAAAAATAATGTAAGAGCCCAAGGGGATGGAGTTCACCAAGGAAACAAAGCCCTCCAAATCAGCATGATTGGTGCACATATGAACTGACAGAAGCAGTATGCCCAGGGCCTACATAGGTCTATACCTGATGACATCCTAGACCTGCAAGGAGTGCACGTATGCCCCTGTCCCTAATCCAGGAGCTATCTCCAAGAGATAACCAGTTGCAAATGAAAATTTATATTCTCACTGAGGAAGCAAACTACTCTGAAGACATTAGACCCTGTGCCTGGCATCCCCTTGTTTTCTAATGTCAAGTCAAGGCTATTTTTTAAACTTATTTTTTATTTATTCTTTTACCCTAGAAGGTCTTTGCATGTTATTATGGCTTACAGTTTCTGGTTTAGTGTTTTTATGGGATTCCTGAGTGTGCACACCAGCGGATCTCCGAGTCTATATCTGTTTCTGTGCCTTTGGCTTCTTTCTTTTTGGTTTTGTCCTATTCCAATGTATTACTTTTGGTTTTAATATATTATATTGCTTATGTTATTATCACTTAGAAGCCTGTTTGTTTTCTAATGAGGGACAGAAAGGAGGAGGACTGGGTAGGAGGGGAAGTGAGGAGGAGCTGGGAGGATTGGAGGAAGGGGAAACAGTAATCAGAACATATTATGTGAAAAAAAAATCTATTTAAAAAAAACATATTTTAAAGAAAGAAACATTTTATTAGTTACACAGGAAATCTCTAGTTTGGATTTGAGGAGACTACTTCAGGGCATTAAAACCAGGAATGGAAAATCCAAAATGCCCCATTTATTCCCAGTTAGTCTAACTTGTATCACCAGTAGCTTACCTAATACCAGGTGAGGGAACAAGCCCCGAGAGACCAACAGTTGCCCAGGTTACCCCCTTTGCCCCTAAAGGTGTGAGCACAAATGAGCATTTGCTGTCCTGTCACTGTCAGCATTTTTTTCTGAGTTTCAATATTGTGCTGATACGGCATGTTAGAGTGACACCAGGAGAAATTTAGAGGGTTGTGCATTAAAGTTGTCCCAAGAATCCCTCATTTCAGTTTCTCAATCAGCTACTACTAAGATTGCTATGGACATAGAATCAATGGCTTGGGGGACTTGGACTGCAACAATCTATAGTTATTTAAGTATGGGAGCCACAGAGATTGGCATCTTTCAAGGATCCTGGCATCAGTGTTCTGCAAATACAAGGATGACTGCATTGTGGCTGGGTTTTCCTGCTCAGCAGTATGCTATGAGGTTACTTCTTGCTGTTGCGTGTGACTGGAGTTGGTGGTTTTCCTTGTTGCCTGGTAGTTCATTCAACACACTGTAATTTACTCTATTCCTGATGATAGTTTGATTGGTTGATAATAAATGGTTTGCAATTTGGGGGTATTAAGAGTAGACTATGCTTTCTGGTACGTGCTCACTTCTTTTAATGGCTTTGGGAGTTTTTGAAGACAGTAGAAATATAAAGGAGTAAAAAAAATGCCCATTCATCTTGATCCAACTTGCTATTTTCATCACTTGCCCAAATCTAAAATCTGTTTCAGAGCTTTTCCCTAATAGAAGCTTAGGCACCAGGTTCATATTTGGTCTGTTATGAAAAAGAGGAAAAATACAGAGAACATTTTGGAATTTGGTAGGCAGGTTAATACAATGGCCACACTGTTCTTTAGATGTTGGACTTTTCCTACATAAGTCTACCTTCTTTCTCTTCTTTTTCCCTTGCTGCCTTCCCTCCAATCATTTATAGATAGATGTGAATTTCTACAAACAGCTAAGTGGCCTCAGATAGGGATATTTTTCATGAAACTGAAGATAAAGTCAAGTGATTTTCAATTTTCTCCAAATGGCTTCTTTTCTAGGAAATGGTTTCAGACTTTCATAAATATGGACACATTTGTTTGTCCTGCTTATTACAGCCTGCTTCATAAGTCTTCCTAAACTGTAATGAAGGCCACCGAAGCTGCCAGAAGCCACGTCTTCCCCATTCTTAAGATTCTGTGGCTTTGCCATTAGAGACAACATAACATTTCATCTGCCAATGGTGATGGGAAAGTTTCAATTTGGGCTGGCCAGGTTCACAAAATGATCTGCAAATGGCAGGTTGTGGGCTGTTATTTTATAGACTATAGGCTATTGAAATCATTTTTGAACAAGGACTAGTAGAGGACAATCTCCCTGAGCCCTACAGGCCATAAGTATTTTCAGGAAAAAAAAAAAAACCATGAAAGCTAACTGCTTCAAATAATTTTCTTGGATAAGCAAGCAGTCAATGTAGTTTTGAAAGGACATTTCTGCTCTTAGGAGAAATAAGAAGTCATTTCTTCGGTGTTTACTCCTCAGGGCCTTCTCCAACAGCCCAATCTCAGTCCCTTAATGTCTTAGGCAGGTAGATTCGACCCCTGCTTCAGAGTAGGTCCTAGCTGGTTAAGTCAGCTAATCTTTAGCCTCTGTGATTGGGCCATCATCGCTTATACTCCATAAATCAGGTCAATCACGTTAGCACAGCTTATTCCTGGTACTTCCGTTTGAATTATTAGAAGTGTAGACTATCTCAATTGTGTAGAATTTGAGCCTATAAAGTTTGAGATTACAGGCAACGATCTTCTTTACAAGGCTATAACCTATAGTGAATGGAAAACATGTTTGTTATATTCAAGGACTGTCTTTTTTTTTTTTTTTCTCTCCATTTTTTCTGAGTTGTGGGGAAGGAAAATGAACTTCTCTCTCTTGGTTGTGTCCATCTGTGTAGATGTGAACCCAATTTCTACAACTGTTTCAAACTGTGAAGGCCAGAGAAGGTGACTGTGCCTCCTTTGAGGAAGACTTGCAAAATAAACCAATAATTAGCCCTGAGTTGGGGGTTTGTGTTTCTCCCCTCAAGGCAAGTTGGGCTCTGAGACAAACACAGAGCTTGGTGTTTGAGTCTTGCTCTTTTTAAGGCAGAAAACTCACTCAATAGGAGTCGTTTGCATTTCTATTCGAGCAGCCTGGAGACAAATATAGTGAAATGAATAGCTTTTTAATTTAATTGGCTTCCCAGTGTGAATCCAAAAATAGAAGGCACAATCCATCTTGGAATTAGTGTAGGACTCACTGGAGTCCACATTCCAGCACAGGCATCCCACCTCAATCAGAGACTAAGCATCTTCCTCCCCGGTGCCAGACTCCCTACTGGAACATGGGCAATTTAGTTCCAAATGGACATCAGAGAACAACCTTTCATTCATTATTAGTTGTGATTGACCTCTCTTCTTAAATCATTAACTGCATAGTATTTATAGGAAGGAAACAGTATTTGCATACTTGTCTGTAGAATGTTTCAAAGTCAAAATATAAGCACTGAAGAGAAGAATCGGATACTGGTTGTTTTTTGTTTTGTTTTTAATTTTATGCATATGAGTATTTTTTTTATTTTTGTTGGTTTGTTTTTGTTTGCTTGTTTGTTTTTTTTGAAACAGGGTTTCTCTGTAGATTTGGAGCCTGTCCAGGAATTAGTTCTTGTAGACCAGGCGGCCTTGAATTTACAGAGATACACCTGTCTGTGCCTCCTGAGTGCTGGGATTAAAGGCATGTGCCACCACCACCCAGCATCTATGGATATTTTGTCTGCTTGTATGTCTATGTTCCCTGTGGAGGCCTGGTGCTAGTGGAGGCCAGAAGAGGGCACAGTGTTCCTTGGAACTGGAGTTATAGACTGCTGTAAACTGCCTTGTGGGTGTTGGAAATTGAGCCTGGGTCCTGTGTAGGAACAGCCAGTGCTCCTAACTGCTGAGTGACCTCTCATGGATGGATTTTTAATGTGAAAAGAAAGTGAAATAGGGTCTTATAGTATAGCTAGATTGCCAAACTGTCAGAAAATTCTTAATCTGTGTCTGCTGCCTATGAAGGCCAAGATCCTGTTGGAACATCTTTGGATGAGGAAGTGAAGAAAAGGGGCGGGGGGGGGGGGGGG